>NW_028145657.1:1320000-1430000 GCF_977016875.1 Pavona decussata | reverse complement strand
AAACTCGCGTGGATACACGCAAATTTGCGTGGGGCTACTACCTTATATGTGACACGGAAAGCAGCTGAGAAGAAATTCGCTAAAGATAAAAAAATCGTTCCGTGTCTGAGCACATGTCCGTAGAGTGAAAGCTTTTTTCATTCATTCAACTGTAGCAATGCACGCAGCGCCACCGTTTTGTCACCTTTTTGACTTTAGTGTAAGAGTCATGTGATCAATAGGCCGCTTATTCCAACTTTTCCCGTCTTCTTTCAATTGTTACCTTTTCTTTGTGAGAGTCTTATTTCTCAAATGTGGGCACTGAGGAGATATTCTCTGGCAGAATTGTAAAATTTGGACGCCATTTTGAACGGGTAGAAAAAAATTTCAATTTCTCCACGCGCGATCCTGGCCGTTTACACGCGTGCGCGCACGCGCGTATGGCGCAATTTTTCTTTAAAAATAGTTTTTTTGGTACAACACATGGGGACAGGCCCACAAGTCAAAATGGCCTCTCGTTACGGTCTCCATCCCTGATTATGGCTCCTGGCAACACAGTGACACTTGATAGAAAATCAGCCTCTGCTAAGAGAGATCGGCAAAGACCCTTCTCTACTTTCGTACCGGAAAGGGAGATCTTTGAGAGACGTACTCGTAAGAGCAATTAGCTTTGAAGGTCATTTTTCTCTTATCTCGACCAGTAGGAGCCGTGTTTGGCCTGTCTTTTTCAATATTACCAAACAAGCTCTTCCATGTCAGAATTCATCTTTCCCGCCATTTTGAATCTTGTTGAGTAAAAGTAACATCCACTGACTACGCAAATCTACTTTTTCACTTTAGCTTAAATCAAGTTCGACTTCAGTTAGGTTCGACGGCTGAATTAACTGACGAACTTAATTATTTGGGTCGACCTTAATAGGTATTAGGTTCGGCTCATGTAAAGTTCGACGTATAAACCGGGCCTAAGAGTCACAATCCCTGTTAATGAAATATTCCTTCGTAAAGTCAAAGCGAACTGTTGCATGCCTCCTCCTCCTCCTTTGGCGTTTTGGTAAAGCTGACAAGAGTGACATCATTCTCGGAAGTCGCACATGTTTTGCTTTGCAGTTCAAAGCCATTGTTCAATACTTCCCAGGCTGTCGGGTTTGTTTCATCCTCCTCAAGACCAATGTTTGTTGTTCCTCTGTTTTTCAGTGTCCTGGATATGGACGGCATTTCGATTCTGCCTGTTTGTAGTTGGTGCTTCAGAATATTCTTTCCAGCCAGTCCCCGTATTTCTCCCTGTAGTTCATTCAGAGGGAGCAGCAGGGCCAGACAGCAAGACAGAGACCATTTGGGATTCTTGCGCCAATCTTTTATATAGCGATAAATATAGACAGCGTACTGAACTGTAACAAGGAAAAGCAAAACAAATCATTACGTCAGAAACTAGTAACTACTATCTTATGACTACTTCGCCATTTCCAACACGTTTTCATGTTTGTTAACTTTTTACTAATGTGTAGGGCCAGGAAGCTTTAAATAACTTTCAGTAGCTCTCTCTCCTTCAGAGACGTCTATCGTGCTCGAACGTATACTGTAGAGAGGGGAAAAATAAGGACCACGGTTGACTGGATAACAGAAGCAGACTACAAGTAATCATAAATGGCGACTGTGTACGCTAACAATGATGCGATGACTATTTTAACATTCACCATTCTGGATCTTATGATTACGTTTTTGATTCAAAGCTCAGAAAAAAGGTGAAGCCCCTCGGGCCTAGTGTCCCACTACACTGCCAGAGCTTGTTCTTGTTTCTGTAGCATAAATCGTCTGCAAGTATTACTACTGCTTTAGGGTTTATCTCCCCAGAACTTTGTCAGGTTTCTCTGACAATCCGCCGGTATCCAATTTATGCTCCTGAGTGGAGAGAGAGAATGGCAATGTGCTATAAGAGTAAGGTGTCTTGCTCAAGAACACAACACTCAACAACCACTTCGCGGAGCCTCGTATGTTCAAGGTCCTAAAAAACGCTTTTACTGCCAGTAATTCCCCTTTCGCAATGCCGACGTCGATGATGAAAATGTGTTCAGCTTGGTGGGGTGACGGGTTGAGTCTGAACAAAATCGATGATACCACATGAAAACGGAAGCAATGTAACAAATCAAATTATTTATGTGACGTAATACGACTGTGGAATGGATTAAATCTTTTAAAGTTTGGCAAGGAATTAAAATAAATTTTGACGCTCACCCACAAGAAGCCCGATCACCAAGGAATTAGCTCCAAATACCAAAATCTTGAACGTGATCGTATCCACATATGAATCGATGGAGGCAGGAATGTTCTCTTTGGGAATTTTACTCACAGCTCCTATTCCAAGATTAACAAACGTGACGGCAAGAGATATTATCATTAACCTGTTCTCGAACGGATCCACAATTGGTCTTTTGTAGGCGAAGAACATCCCATAGAGACCTGACAGAACACATACCAATCCTATATAGGCCCTACTCTCCCCTCCCACGAGTATCAAACCTGACGTCAGAACAACCTTTCGAGCTGTTTCAACTAATTCCCAATACCACGCATGAGGATTGTAATTCTCTGAGAGAAATCTCAATCCTACGAGAAGCTCCGTACTTTTTGCTTGGCGATCAAATGATTCGTGATCAACGACGTCTTCTTCTTCGGTCTTGTTTCGAACAGGCGCCCTCCGTTGCTTCCATAGCGCTATCAGGGATGCTGCCGGTAGAAAGATGATGTATAAAAAAGTGCAGTATGCAACGACAACAGGCTGATGGTACTCTTTCCCTTCACATTTTACAGTGTAGTCTGCCTTCAGGAAAGTGTGGCACATTTTTTGTTCATTGTCAATGCAAAGTTTGTGACATGCAAGTGGGAGCACACTTGCTGTCCTTGAGCACGTGCTGAGATAGGTCACGTAAAGGAAGAAAAACAAACTCCTGTAGATCAGTTCTTTTGTTTGTGAGTTTTTCATTGCTCTCTGTTCGACATTTAAGGTGCTTCGCATTAAAAGCAAATATCTGATTCCGTAAACAGAGAACGAAATGATCATTGCGGCAGCATTCATTGCAAGTATGGCAAACAGATTTCCAAATGCGTTGACTTTTACACTTGGAAAGAGGCAGTGAATAGGTGCAATCTGGAGAACATTAAATTGCAGCACCTCAGAATATTTTCCAATAATGGCTAGGGAATCTGGCCATTTAATGTACGTAAATGCTTCTAGAAGACCAAATGTCACCTGGTAAAAGCCAATGACAATTTTTAGCCTTCCAAGAATAATATCCACCGAAGAACGTCCTTTAGTCTTCTTGCTTTTCTTTCGGCTTGTCCACACCACGATTGCAACGACGATTGCAATGACTGCCACCACGACTGATAGCTGTCCAATCATCCATTGCTTGGTTGGGCACACTTTGCATGTTTTTAATATCTTATAATAACCAGCACTGCATACTTCGCACAATGGACCTTTATAGCCAGCTTGACACGAAGAATCTAAACCTCCCATGCACGATTCCTCTCTTGAGCATTTATGGGGCAAAGGCAGAGCGTATGGGTACTCAATGGTGACAGAGTAACGATCAGAAGAATTCACAGGCGTCAGAGGACTAACAGTGTTGTTAGCGAGAGTGATCATGAAATTTTCATAAAACAGTCTGCGTGTTTCATTTTGCCATTCCCACCAATAACCATTCTTTAATGTGGCGTAGTCATCTACACATTTCAGTCCATCCTGGTTGCATGGTTTACAGCCTTCAAAAAGGTTAGCACGAAAAAATCCCTCCAAACATTTACAAGCGCGGTACCCAGCGAAAGCACTGGTATCAGTTCCTATCGAAAGAATAAAATAGTGTCAAAATATAGGGATAAAATAATAGCAAATGATGCTAGAATGATTTTCAGTTGATTGTCGTATTACTACGACTCAATTTAGTACTTTGATCAATCACAACAGTAGTAAACAACACAGTGAACTTCCCCTTTCCTCAGGAAACCAAAAAATCTCAAAATCAGGCTTTTTAGCCCGGCCCTCTTTGGACAAAACGGAACATGATTAATATAATGGCACCCGAGAGGGATCATCGCAGATAACCTGACAGCTAAGACTTGAGCATGCATCCTTTCATCACTTTTATTCCACTATCACTCGTTTATCGATGTGGTAATGACAAGTTTACCTTGTGGGCAAGTGATACAATCCCAAGGCCTCTTTCCTGGCGCCTTGCTGTAAGGCACAAAGGTGCCATTTGGACATTTTAGGCAGCTGTCACCAACAAACGCTTCGCTGTCCGAGTAAAAACCACCTGTAAAAGCATAATAAATATATAAAAATAAATAAAAATGTCTTTCCAGGGCTACAAAAGTATTGCACAAAACCAGGAAATTATAAGATTAATTTGGAGTTCATTACTAGTCTACATACCCCCTCCCCCCCACCCCGGGTGTTTCTTCTCCTAATCGCATGATCATGCAGTGTCCTGTTTCTAGTAAGCATAGTTGTCGTATGAATACATTTTTGATACAAGCATTATGTTTCAGTACATCTCTAATAACGTCTCCGTTTCCCCTGCCCCCAATTCAACAAGCTTTGAAATAACAGTGCCCCATTGTATATCCAAATTGGTTCATATCGTTGCAGGCCACACATACTTAGTAATCGACAATGTATAATCAGAATCACAAGCTTTTTAATTACTTTTTAAGTTAGTGTCTGTATTTACGTTTTTTAGGTTTTTTAAGCTCTTTTTTTTTGCAGGGCCCTTATTGATATCAGCATTTTATGTGGAAGAGGTCACCCTGGTTAAATAACATTTATAATTTATTTATTAATTTATTTACTTTTTTATAATACCACCTGATCAAAGACAAGACTTACCTGCAGGACAAGCCA
Source organism: Pavona decussata (assembly GCF_977016875.1). Lineage (NCBI taxonomy): Eukaryota > Metazoa > Cnidaria > Anthozoa > Scleractinia > Agariciidae > Pavona > Pavona decussata. The sequence continues at coordinate 1,425,121 of NW_028145657.1, read as the reverse complement.
TGCACTTACTGACGGCATCAAAAAATGTAACAGGGGGTTTGAGAAACGTTCCTGTTGGGCAGGGAAGTAATCTGAATTCACCTTGAGTTGTACTGGAAAAACCGGCTCGACCAAAAACTCTTATCAACACGCTCTTAAATTTTTCCTTGGAGATGTCGACATATTCGGAATCATCTTGCCCTAAGCCCCTACATTCGATTAAGTAAGGAAATAAGTATAACATATAACATGATTTAAAATATGTAATGAATTAAGTAAGTAACTTTATTATTCCACTATTATGTCATTTCACCAAATAAGGTCAAGAGAACGCGCAAAATATGAGACCGTAATACACTGTAGTGTCCCGGTTTGACCGGTTTACAACAGAGCGAATACGGACGGAAAAGGCAGAAAAAAGGAGCAACAATGTCCGGACTGGACGAAGAATAGTTTTTGAAACAATGCAGACTCGAAAACAAGTTTCACTTGTCATTTATCTTTTCATTTTATCTAATCAAATTAAAGACATTTAACTGGCTTTCTGTGTTGTTTACATCATTCGTACGCGCCATATACCGATGGACAGTTGATGCCGGGTGCATTTGAAAACTGTTACCAAAACAGAGAAGCCAAAATAACAAAATCTTTTTGTAGTGGAATAATAAATCTCTTATTCGATGGTTTTACATATAATACTCGCGGACATTTTGCTCATTGCTCGTATTTTTCCTCGCCCCTTCGGGGCTCGGAAAAATACTACGCAACTCGCAAAATATCCGCGCGTATTATATGTAAAACCATCGAATAAGATATATGTATTTAACGAGGGTAGCCCATTCAGCTACGACGTTGGTATTGACATGGGCCCTGGGAAATAAGGGTTTGTACAAAATTTCTTAAAGTGAACGAGGAAAAGAAAAGAAGTTCTGAATAGGTATATTGCTCGTATTTTTCCTCGCCCCTTCGGGGCTCGGAAAAATACTACGCAACTCGCAAAATATCCGCGCGTATTATATGTAAAACCATCGAATAAGATATATGTATTTAACGAGGGTAGCCCATTCAGCTACGACGTTGGTATTGACATGGGCCCTGGGAAATAAGGGTTTGTACAAAATTTCTTAAAGTGAACGAGGAAAAGAAAAGAAGTTCTGAATAGGTATATACAAAACTAAAATAAATACAACTATGGAAGGAAATTCAATAAAAAATTTGCGTCGAAAAACATCATGAATTAAAAATGGGCAACAATAATACTTTTAAATCTATTTAGGGACGGGGCACTTTTGATACAAGGGGATAAAGAGTTAAAATATATAGTACCCGCGTACTAAAAAGTTCTTTTGCCTGTATCGCATGCAGGCTTTGGTGGATGTAGGTCGTTTCTTCTCCATGATCATGCAGAGTCCTGTTTCTAGTAAAGTACTGAGTAAGATACTCTGGTAACAGATTATTTAAGCAATTATAAACTAGAATACGTTTGTGTATTTTTCTTCTTGAAGCTACTCTTATCCATTTTAACACATAGAAAATGCCATTTGAAGTGCTCCTTTGGAGCAAGAATTCGAGCTGCACGGTTCTGTAGGCGCTAAAGCTCTTTGCAACCATCCTTCTGCGATTTCACCCCACGCTATAGGCAAACAACGGCTGCAATGAGGAGTGAAATGTTTACCTGTCTAGAGGCTTCCAACGTGAGGCATGATCGTATGCGAGACAATGGCCCAACACTATTACTAACTTTGCTACATACATACTAGACCTGATCTTTCCAGGAAAGGGTTTCGTCCATAACAAGCCTCTTTCTAAAATCTTTGCGTTTGTTTCCATGAAGGTTTACGTCATGAATGCGAGCCTCGAAAACTTTAAATTAAACCTCATATACTGCCAGAAAACATACTTACAGATGAACTCTAGCCTGTTCTTGTTGATTTGCATCCATAAATTTCATGATACCTATTTTACCCTCCGTGGTGCTTCTACGAAACATGGAAAAGCATTTTTTTTTTAAAGCTCTATCAATCAGAAGTCCTTTATGTAATAGTTTGGGATTTCTGCGATTATGTGTTTCTGTTTCAAAAGTTCTTCTAAAGCCTTAAGGCGCTACTTAAGTGATTAATTTTTCCATGGACTTAACAGATGGAAACTGGAAAACGCAGTTTTCCAATTTTACTCCAATGCTTCCAGAAAAGAATTGGAAAAAGATTACTTGTCAAGTTATTTCAGTTTACCGAGTTTGAATACCCCAGAGGTACAGAAATAATTGTCTTCGCAAAATCCCATGAAAACATTTTGTTTTGCACCAATTCTCGCGTCCAGCTCATTTGCATAACCGTGTCAGTTGAATTCGTGAACTGTAGCTCAATGTGTTAATTGATATATATCCTGAATGTTACTTGTAATGCACTGAACGCAGTTTTGTTCGTGACTTACATAGTGGTTGTTAAATCACGAATTCCGTTAAAAGACTGAAGACTCACTGCAGCTAGTTCAGTCCGTATCATATATCTAGTAAAATAAAATGTTATTATTAATTGCTTGAATCTCAATAAATTGCAATGATAATATAATAAGTGGTCGCGAGCGCGACCGGGCTCGTATCCTATCAAGAAAGAATACGCTACGGACTCAAGGCTATTTCGTCTCAAATGGACATGCCCACATGACCAAAAAATGGCTGGTTTTGTGATTCTTGTGGAAATTCGCCATTATCTCAAAAACCGGGCACTTAAATTTCATGAAATTTGGCAGAGGGATTTTTCAGTAAACAAGAAAATGGACCATTGCAAAATATAATAATTTTAAAGAAAGCTTTAAAAATTTAATGTTAAAAGAGTGAAGTAGACATTGTCAAAAATCCGTCAGTTGAATTTTCATGAGATAAACGAGTTCTATCTATTTAAAGTCACTAGTGGGAAATCTTCGTGATGCTTTTGCTTGAAGCATGATTCAGGGAGCATCGATCAAAATCGACTGGGATGGATATACATGTATACACTTTGAGAGTCTGGGGCTTCAGCGCTCTCGTTGGCCTTCCAATCTTACAGATGAGGCATCCCTTATTTTCCTTTTCAAAAAATAGAAACACTCTGATTGTGAATACTACCTAGGGCGGACAGGTGGTCTCCTGCCGTCAGTTGAGCGATCAAGAAAGCTATCCTGTCTCCTGTGAGGGGTATCCTACGCGCTTGCTCTATGCTGATATCCTAAGACCTAGAGTAGCACATCTGTTAGTCCCAAAGCGCCAGCAACATTGTGCAGTCTCACTATTACTCTCACAGTATTAGAGGACAATGTCTAATACAGCAATGGAAATGAAGATACCAAGTTCTACTCACATGAAGAGATTTTCTTTTGCAATGGTGAAAGCTCCAGTTCCAACGGTCTTGATGGGGTTATCTGAAAGCATTCTATATGAAACATAACAAAAACTATATATTGTAATTCAAAAAGCCTCCATTTCCTTACAGTTAACAAAAAAGTATATATACTAACTTCACTGTTTAAAAGTTTGCTTACATGACAACTAATGATTATAATGTTGCTATTATATCTCAAAAAAACTCAGAAGTAAAATGATGCTGACCAATCGTTAATTGGCTCGAGTGTTTACTTATTTTTATGTTTCTTTTCAAATGCTCTAAAGGGTTCACTACCTCAGTACATTGTCAAATTCTGTTGTGACTGCCTGATCCTTATGTAATCAAATAACATTGATTTACATTTTAGTTACAATTCCGTGTAGTTGTAGACACATTTAAGGTTTACCATTTGCGGTCGATAACTTGATTCACACACAAAATGTTTTGTCATCGATTACTTTTCGTTATCGACAACTAAAAAGTTATTGATAACAGTTTGCCTTGTCTGTGGAGGCCCTAAATGAACCAATCTAGATTATGTAATTTGACTGGTAAAAGTGGCATAATTATTTTGTTTTGACAACTTCAAGGATTTAAAAGGACTGAATTGAATGAGTGGTATTTACACTGATTTGATCACTGTATACTTACAAATAGTTAAGGTATGTGAGATTGGCAAAGGCATCATTTGGTATGGAGTGGATATCGTTGTTTTGCAAAAATCTAAAAAAAGGAAATAAATAAACAAGTAAAAACATTATGAACTCAAAAACGTTATCTACTAGCTCGTCTTGCCTTTCTCTAGGAACCTTTTTTTTTCTTGCTAAGGCTAAACCGAAACTGAATGCTGTTTTGTTTATCATGCTTTGAGCCTGACATGTTCTTTGCATGTTGTTTTAAAAGTTACGTGGTATAGAATTTCCGAAAACCAGTGTGAACGTAACCAGGAATCCTAAAAAAAGACGTTGTCAGAATCAGAGTCCTTTGGCATACGTACATGTTGTTTCTACGTGTTTTAAATTCGATGTAGAAACGGCTGCAGAGCTAGACCTCGTATAATGAATTGTTAAATCATACTATTTCTTTAAGCAGTTTTTTTCTTAGTATTGAATATGCAAATATATCGTCTGATATAACATAGCGCGCGTGCATCCTAGTCTAATTCCTATTGGCGTTATCATGGTACATTTTTCAACATACGCACGGCCGTGCGTCCATTCGATGACGTGTGCAAGTCAGATGGGGTAAGCATGCGCGCGCTATGTTATAAAAAACTTTTTACAGAGAGACAACATCATAAAAATGTATATTTATAAGAGCTTGTCGATGACCGATGTGAGAAACCACTTTCACCTTTTTTTTTTGTACAGAGAATGTTGTAATTAATCAGGAACAAAACCTGTTTTCCAGGATGATCATTTACTTTATTTTCACTATGTTATAAAAGAATTGGTTCATGCTTTTAGCTGTGCGTATATCGAGTTATGGATGCACTTGGGAAGTTTGGAGAGCGCTCAAAAAGCTAGTGTTGCTCTCGGCTACGCCTAGAGCAACTCTTACACTTCTCTCGTGCTCTCCAAACTTCCTTCCTTATTTTCATTACTTTGCATCTTCATAAGAGAGTTGCGCCCGGTAAAATGTCACCTGAAATGTGCATAATAATATTAACTTTCAGAATCTCACAATCGTAATAAGTAGCTACTTACAAATGTTTAAGGAGCCGTTGATTCCGAAACAAGCCAGCTGGGATGTTTCCAATCCTATTTTCTTCCAGATGGCTGCAGACAAAATATATCAGGTTACATGGATCACGAGTAGCTTCTTCCTTTTACCAAAACAGAGCGTGCAAAACTTGCGAGAGTCTGCTATAATCACCTCTCACGAGTTGACTTGATGTGCTTGTCATCGAGGTAAGCGATTTTTAGGCGCTCGCAAGTGTTTCGCCAGCTCTATGCATGAGGCAAAAAACAACGGATTTCTCGTAGATAAACAACTGGCTGAGAGCTCGACGTCTCAACCTTCTAAATCGTACACAGCAACATGATAAAGTAATAAGTAGAAGAAAGATCCTTGCATTTATTTACCCAACTTAAGCAGCTGTGAAAAGAAAGTCTGAAAAAAGTTCAGGCTTGAACGGGATCTGAACCCATGATAACTGTGATGCCGATGCAGTGTTCTACCATCTGAGCTTTCAAACCAACTGGGAGCTGGTCATATTGTGAGTTTGTAATACACCCATGGAGGATGAATAAATGGCTTGACGGTTTATTTGGGCAGCAGCATTACTTGACGGGTTTTTTGTTTGTTTATTTGTTTGCTTAAGTTAGCAGTTAATACTAGACAAAAAATAACGATATTCTTTAAGGAAACAGTACACAATCCTGTAGTTGCGTTGATTGTAGACGCTCTGGTGATAAGTTCTTCCTGTACTAGACGATTTCAAAAACTTTCTTTCCCCACGTACTTTGCAAGATATTTCATTACTTCATTCGCAGTACGGGATTTGTCAGTTTTCTTCTGCAAAAGCAATACAAGAGTTTGATATGGATTTTGCTCAAACCCCTCCTCCCTACAAACCATAATGGTCTATGACCTATAATGTTCGATAACACCTAAACAAGTTGAAATCGTGTTAACTCGTCAAGTTAACAACAACATGTTGAAAAGACATGAAATATAAAGATGAACATATGACTCAACTTACAGGGCCTCCAATTCCGGCAGGTTGGAAAATATGTCTTGTGGAAGATGACTAATGTTATTTGAATATATGACCCTAACAGAGATACAAGATTTTCAGTTTCAGCGTGAAGAGAAGTACTAATGAGAATAACGTCCAAGCCTCGAGACATGATGCACTACAAACCCTAGGAATCCCAACCTTATTTTGCAGAAGGCCAGAGATCAGAAACTCTCTGTTTAGAGAAATCGTACAGGATAAAGATCACAAACTTCATAGTCCTCTGCCCGTACGAAACAAAAAAATTAAGTTTATTACAGTAACGGTTATGTTTTTAGCTCGTATGAGTGTTCATTTGGTAGTTTAGTTACTTTTCGTTAAATGCTGCCGTTTTCCCGAAGTTTTGGGGAACTACAGAAATCCAAGATGGCGGACCAAGATGGCCGCTGTTTGGTAATTATGACGTAATTGCCACATCACTTCTTGTTGCTGACCTTAAAGGTCTCATCATTGGACGTACTATTTATACTCTGATTTCAATTGTTATAGCTTTAATAGTCACGGGGAGGACAAAATCCGCTCCCCTGTTCGACCACAGAAAAAATATCCTGGGGTTAATGAATGGTTTCTACACTAAGACATAAATATAATGTTATCACACATACAAATACTTCAGCTTCTGTAGCTCGGAGAATATCCCAGGCGTTAATTGCTGAATTGCGTTTAGCTGGAGATACCTGCGAGAAAAGGAAACACTTTACGTGCATACGGGACAACAGAAAGTAGAAAGCGATGGAGAAAATAATAATGTTTACAGTGAAAGTTATTTTCTGAATTCTAAATATCGACACTAGTAGCATGGAAGTTAAGTTTCGCACCAACATATGATGCATGACTTTATCGTGATTATCAAAATGATAAAACCAATCTCGTTTACGTAATCATTTCAGATCATATTACAGTATTTCCAGACAGCTAATTATTTTGAAGGCCAATGGTAATGCTTTTAAAATTGTGAAATCAGCTAAGATATTAGGTATTACTGTAAGGAGTGACCTTAAATGGATCGATCATGTAAATAATATTACTATGAAGGCGTCCCGACGAATTTACTTGCTTAAGCAACCTAAGCGAGCTGTAATAGACCGTAAGTCGCTGATTCTTTTTTATTGTGCATGCATACGTTCCGTTCTGGAATATGCATGTCAGGCCTTCCATACTAATTTCCCAGCCTGTCTGTCCGATCAAACAGAGAGAGTTCAGAAAAGAGTCTTAAGGATTCTATTCCCAGAGGTTTCGTATAGCAAGGCCCTGGAAGAGGCGGGTTTGAAAACACTCTTCCACTGAGACGTGAGGAATTTTGTAGCAGTCTGTTTAAACAAATAGTAGAGAGTGACCAGCATAAACTAGCTAGCCTGCTTCCCGCGCTCAGTGACAGTGGGAGATATAATTATAGGACTAGGCGTATGTTTTCAATCCCAAATGTGAAAACAAAGAGGTTTGGAGACACTTTTATGATGCACTTTGCAATTAAACAGCAATTGTAGTTAGTGTAGTTAGGATTTTTATATTTTGAAGTTTTAAACATGATGTATGTAACGCAAGTAATTCAGCTTATAGTTGCAAGTTGTGGTTTTTTTAATAAACGATTTACTATCTAAAGTAGCCTATAAAAACGCTAAGATTTTAGCTTTAAAATAGTCACAGTTGCTAGGTAACTTTAATAGAACGTATTCGTATTCTCGGTATTAAACTACAAGAGACCTAACTTTCACCAGGAGCCACAATCAAGGATCCCTGATTATGGCTCCTGCTTTCACACGATGCTTAAGCGGCGGAATCTTTTCATTATATCCTATTTTACAACATGAATAAGACAAACATTTTTTAAAAGTATATCACCTATCAAAAAACATAGAATCCCATGCAGAAAATTCTAAATTAAAGGATAAAAGCGAAACAAGCGTGCAACAAACGTACAACAACTCCAACTCTGGCATCTTGGAAAATATCCCGAGAGGTAAATCTCGAATTTCATTTGAGGAAAGGAATCTGTTGAATAAACATATAAGAAACATTACTTCCTTAGTCAGGACATTGAAAGTATCCAAAAACGTTTGGCACTGTTGTTAAAAGATAGACTATAGCCACAAGCCCAAAAATGTATATTTAAAATGTCGAACTTACAAATTCTCTAAAGTCACCAGGTTGGAAAATATTCGTAAAGGTAGTTGCTGTATTTTATTGTGCTCCAGATCCCTGAAAAAAAGAGAGAACTCTGTTGCTTTTTAATGTATAAGGAGCACACCGTAGATTAAAACATACGGAAGAGCAAGAATTCAAGAAGAGACTGGAAAATATTATTGTCTGACCTGGGGAAATGTAGTTAAGCTGCGTTGTGTTCATTTGAAAATTAATTATTTTCCCTGTTCAAAACAGAGAGGCTAAAAACCATACCCTCCTTTAGTTGCACGTCCCCCTTCCCCACAATCCATGAAAAACAGGTAATGCTCTGCAACTGAATTGCTGATTCAGTAAAAAAAAACCAGTTTAAATCAATAATAATAATAATAATAATAATAATAATAATAATAATAATAATAATAATAATAATAATAATACATCTTTACTTACCATTTGCAATGAACTGGCGTCAACTAGAATCGCGCCTTTCGCCATTCAAAAAGCTAACGTAGTTGAGAAGTATGCAGTTGTGAAGGAGATCCGTTTTCATTTCAATGGTTTTCATTACGCTATAAACAGGTCGGATTCTGCTCGTAGCGACTTTGGATCTGAATTACTTTTTAAATTTTTTTTAATCTAGAACAATTTGATGTGGTCGTGCAGCGTTCATTAGAGTTCGTTTATCAGAAAATGGAAAATCCCATTTTAATAAATAAAGAAAAATTGGTTTTATTCCAGTAACGTTTATGTTTTTAGCTCATATTAGTGTTCATTCAGTCAGGACATTGAAAGCATCAAAAAAATGTTGGCACTGATGTTTAAACTAAGATAGCCTATAGCTTCAACCAAAAATGTTTATTTTAAAATGTCGAACTTACAAATACTCTAAACTCGCCAGGTTGGAAAATATTCCTGAAGGTAGTTTCTGGATTTTATTGTACTCCAGATCCCTGAAAAAAAAAAAGAGAACTGTATTGCTTTTTAATGTATAAGGAAGAGACTGGAAAATATTATTGCACCTGGAGGAATGTAGTTTAAGAGCCGTTGTCAGTAACTTTCGAGAATCCGGCGACAGAAGCGAAAATTCGAATTTTTTTTTATTTGCCCCAAGAGACCCTTTTGGTGAACTATTTTCAAAAATAATATTCAAAAGTTCCAGCGAATTTTTTTTTCGGCAAAAATTAGGAAAGTTCGAAATCGGCCTCAACGTGCCCTATGGCCCGATTGAAATTATGCAAATTAGTACATTTTCAAAACTCTCGTTCAAGACAAGGCAACGTTTTCTCAAGTTGACACTTTCACAATCGTTTTTACATCCCTTTTGCTTGCTTCCAAACTATATTTTATCTCGACCTGAACGTTCTTTCATTTGAAGTTAGCAACGTAAAGAATACAATGTTTGCTATTTCTTAGATAGAGTGATTTTAGCCATATTTCAGATGACCATATCATCGGGGGTATACGAATATACTGGTAATGAAATATCTGTTTTGAACGGGTAATTTTTCTTATTTATCATGTTAAAATATTTAGTTTGGCCCGTGGAAAGCGAGCGCGCTAGGTCGAGATGTGTGGAATGCACTTTGACACAATTCGCCATTTCAGCACTTCATGTTCCTCCTGTAACTTTGCACGTGTCAATACAGTTCACGGAAGCTTTTAGATAAAAGCCAAGGTCTCTGGTTTCATGTCATGCTTTAATACACGTAAATAACAAGCTTTAAACTTGAGAGCTCCCCATATTAGCATTAAGTCATCAAATGATTCGTTTCAGGTGAAATTTTCGAGTTTATATTGAGCCGTTCAAGTGAGATGAAAGAGCCGTTCCCAGGGAAACAACTTGAAATCAGTGAAATTAATACCCTGTCTCTCATATCTTGCTACACTTCCAAACTACCGTTATTTTTAAGCTAGAAAGTGTAAATGCTCCCTTTTTACGTGACCTAAAACAGAATTTGCCTTAAATATTACGAACAAAGTCCACTGCAATAAAAAAAATGAAAAAATCGCGCACCGACGTAAACTGTAAACATCAGCCGTTTCTCAACTCGCCACATGGATGAAACGCGTCCGTCGTTTTACCTCTGTATACATTTATGACCAGAAAGTAGAAACAAAAATTTTTCTCTATGCCCATCTGTATAAAAACACTTGCCAACGAAGCTTTTGTTTTTCTGTGTGTTTGTCGAAAATACTGAAGAATAGTGCAACATTGTTACTGTCTACTTGGCTCATTCAATTACAACCGGATAACACGACTGAATACTAGATATAAAGAAATGCTCTTACTTCTCTGCAATCGTTACTCACATTATATACGGCGATGTCACATCCCCGAGCCAAGGCTGAAAGTCGTCTCAAATTCCGCATATTAGAAATTTAAAGTTTTGAACAACGCGAACAACTTTCATTGCGTGACAAGTGAAATGTGATACGCAAGCGCGCGAAAAGCACAGGAATAAGCTTTGTCAATATTTGCGCTTGTCAGTGATGACAGTGCAAAAATAATTTTTGAAATTACAAGATGAAATTGAGACAAGTCAAGGTTTGCAAGGTATATTTAATGGACTGAAACGATAATCATGTAGTTTTCCTCCTCCGAGATTCACTCTGTATTGTCTGTGCCGGATTCTCATCAATAACATTACAGAAAAAGTAAAACCGAAATTAATTTACAAATCAAGTCAACAAATTAAGACCTTTTGAAACCTCAATGCGGTATATCAGTACTATCCTCAAACAAAAAGCTAATACACTGAGGAGAGTGAAGTTTGTTTTTCGCCATGGATCAATGCTCAAAAGTTGTGGATAAAGCGAACCAGCCGTGAACTGTAGTACTAAAAATAGTTCGCAGGAAAAAAACTACAGGAAAATGTATGGAAAGTTCAAAACACGACTGGACGCTCTCTGGCACAGTTACATCCCTCCAATTTTTTTTCTTAAAATCCTTTTCCTAACGCCAAAAGTTTCCAATTCATGAATTTTTCAGCAGCAATGTTTTATTATTTTATGAAAATTATTTGACATCGAATTTCCATACAAACACTGTTATTTCAAGCCTGTTTGCCTACTCTTCAAAATGGCGTCGAAAACCGTGATAAGGCCTATTGCAGTCAAATATTTAACGTAGCTTTAATGTCAGTTTGAGATGAGTCAATGATGGTGATAAAATGTTAACCGGAAATACACAACATTATTCTGCATTATTGCTGACGGTAGAGCTGATCGAATTTTAAGGTAAGAGTTTAACCTTAATTTATTTTCTAGCGCGCGCACTAGTGTCAAAGGACAAGGGGCACGACTGGCATTTCTCAGATGTTCGTGTTCGGTCTAAAAGACGGTGTTACCTCTTACGGGCCGTCACTGTTCAAGTCTGACGTTGTCTTTGTTAAATCCTCCTAGCGTGCTCCAGAGTATCCACCACACAAACAGCCTTTGAAAAGGCCATTGAGAGTATCTTTTGAGCCTGTGTACCAGAGTCTAGTGATTATTCAATTTATAGTGATCTTTATATGGAATTGGTTGAAGATATAACTTAATTACGAGTTCCATTTGGATTAGGTTAAGCCACAGTGCATACATTGATCATGATGAACAACGATTCTAAAGAAAATAGGGGAAAATCAGAAAAGGAAATAAAATGTTCTTTCATGCTCTTAGTTTCACTCAAATGAAAACACTTTACCTGCCCTTTCTAGCAACAACACTATTTCGTCTTGAATTTCTTCATAGGCCGGATCTTTTGTGCCTGTATAGGTGCGAGCGAACGCCCTTTTTGCATTGATTAAGCGTAACACATTGCAAATATTGCGCATTTTTTGAGCTTGATCGATCCGCACGGAGAGGTTCCATGGCGAAAGAAAAACTTTACTCTCCTAAATATATTAGCTTTTTGTTTGAGGATAGTATTGAAATACCGCATCGAGACCTCGAAAGCTCTTGATTGGTTTACTTTTCATTTTAGTTAATTTCGGCTTTATTTTGAGGAAAATAAAGGTTGTTGTTGTTGTTGTTGTTGTTGATGAGAATTCGGTAAAATCCCCCCCGGGGGATACATGAATTTCGTTTCAATCCGGCAATCAAATATACCTTGCAGACCTTGACTTGTCTTAATTTCTTCTTGTAATTTCAAAAATTATTTTCGCACTGTCATCACAAGCGCAAATGTTGACATAGCTTGTTCCTGTGCTTTTCGCGCGCTTGCGTATCACATTTCACTTGTCACGCAATGAAAGTTGTTCGCGTTGTTCAAAACTTTAAATTTCTAATATGCGGAATTTGAGACAACTTTCAGCCTTGCCTCTGGGATGTGATATCGCCGGATATAATGTGAGTAACGATTGGAGAGAATTAAGAGCATTTTTTTTATATCTAGTTATAGTATTCAGTCGTGTTATCCGGTTGTGATTGAATGAGTCAAGCAGTCAGTAACAATGTTGCACTATTCTTCAGTATTTTCGACAAACACACAGAAAAACAAAAGCTTCGTTGGCAAGTGTTTTTATGCAGATGGGCATAGAGAAGAATTTTTGTTTCTACTTTCTGGTTATAAATGTATACAGAGGTAAAACAATAACGGACGCGTTTCACCCATGTGGCGAGTTGAGAAACGGCTGATGTTTACAGTTTACGTCGGTGCGCGATTTTTTCAGTTTTTTATTGCAGTGGACTTTATTCGTAATATTTAAGGCAAATTCTGTTTTAGGTCACGTAAAAAGGGAGCATTTACACTTTCTAGCTTAAAAATAACGGTAGTTTGGAAGTGTAGCAAGATATGAGAGACAGGGTATTAATTTCACTGATTTCAAGTTGTTTCCCTGGGAACGGCTCTTTCATCTCACTTGAACGGCTCAATATAAACTCGAAAATTTCACCTGAAACGAATCATTTGATGACTTAATGCTAATATGGGGAGCTCTCAAGTTTAAAGCTTGTTATTTACGTGTATTAAAGCATGACATGAAACCAGAGACCTTGGCTTTTATCTAAAAGCTTCCGTGAACTGTATTGACACGTGCAAAGTTACAGGAGGAACATGAAGTGCTGAAATGGCGAATTGTGTCAAAGTGCATTCCACACATCTCGACCTAGCGCGCTCGCTTTCCACGGGCCAAACTAAATATTTTAACATGATAAATAAGAAAAATTACCCGTTCAAAACAGATATTTCATTACCAGTATATTCGTATACCCCCGATGATATGGTCATCTGAAATATGGCTAAAATCACTCTATCTAAGAAATAGCAAACATTGTATTCTTTACGTTGCTAACTTCGAATGAAAGAATGTTCAGGTCGAGATAAAATATAGTTTGGAAGCAAGCAATAGGGATGTAAAAACGATTGTGAAAGTGTCAACTCGAGAAAACGTTGCGTTGTCTTGAACGAGAGTTTTAAAAATGTACTAATTTGCATAATTTCAATCGAGCCATCGGGCACGTTGAGGCCGATTTCGAACTTTCCTAATTTTTGCCGAAAAAAAAATTCGCTGGAACTTTTGAATATTATTTTTGAAAATAGTTCACCAAAAGGGTCTTTTGGGGCAAATAAAAAAAAATTCGAATTTTCGCTTCTGTCGCCGGATTCTCGAAAGTTACTGACAACGGCTCTTAAAAGCTGCGTTGTCTTCATTTGAATTTTAATTTGACAAAAGGCATCGGTTGAAAAGAAAATATTACAAACGTAACTTTATTCAACCAGGACATAAAAAATGTCCAAAACATTTTCTTGCTCACGTTGTAGACACAAACCAAAAATGAAGACGTAAAATGTAATACTTACAATTCCTTTAAAGAGGTCAGGTTTGAAAATATTCCTGAAGGTAGCTGCTGGATTTTATTGTTCCCCAAATACCTGCAAAAAGGTGAGCTATGTTTATAATTTACAATACAGGCTTTATGAGCTTTAGAAACACAACTTAATCAGAACTAGAGAAATAAAAACATACGAAAGAGCAAGAATGCATGAAGAGATTTAAGTATATTATTGCGATCAAGTAACAAAAAAGAGAAAGAATTTGCCATCCACAAGCATCAGCTGAGTGCCCTCTTCAATAGAGTTTCTGCACATCAAGCCTGGAACTTTTCCAAGGAGTGTTGCCGCAATAGCCTGCATGTATATATGTTGCGTTGTGCTCATTCGTATTTTTTTTTTAATTCCAAATGCTTCCCAACACCGCCACTAACAAACCACTTTTTTTTTGGCGGCAGGCACACTTAAAGCTGCTCAACCAAGGAACTACTCTACTGACCCTGAAACAAAGCATCGACAACAAACCTCATACTGCAATACTTTGCAGAAACATTCTCCTCCCGTATTTCAAACAACAACTCCTCATAACATTTCAATTTCCTGTGATGTGACCCCTCAATCCTCTCTTCCAATGGTAGTGTTAGCTCCAAAACCAACAAAACTCTCCATCCATCACTAGTAGACCTGGTCTAAGCTTTGAAATCACCACCTTTTCCGAAGGAGTCCTATCAACCTTCACGCTCCAATTTTGCTGCGCCAACTCCTACGTCGCTTTCCGATTTGGTTTCTCCCGCACCGCTTTTATGAAGAAGAGCAATAACACTCATTTAACGGTGAATTGAGTCAGGTACACGCTCAGTAGCAAATAAATCCACCCATAGCATTCCTTATTTCAGGTCATAAATAAGTTAAACATAGCTTGAAAGAACATAACCTAATAAAAAATACAGCCCCGTGTCGAAAATTCTAAATGAAAAGGAAAAAACGAAAGAAGCGTGCAACACACGTACAACAACTTCAACGCTGACTGCTTCGAAAAAATCCCCAGAGGTAAATCTCGAATTTCATTATGCAAGAGGAATCTGTTGAAAAGAAAAAAAAAAACAAACGTTATTTCATTCAGCCAGGACATTAAAAGTATCGAAAAAAATGGTTGATGCTGTTAAAAGATAGCCTATAGCTACGAGCCAAAATGTACAGGTAAAATATCAAACTTACAATTCCTCTAAAGTCATCAGGTTGGAAAATATTCCTGAAGGTAGTTTCTGAATTTTGTTGTAAGCCAAATCCCTGTGAAAAGAAGAACTATGTTTTTAACATATTAGGCAGGATTTATGAACTTCAGCCGACGCAAATTAAACAGAACTCGAACGATGGAAACATGTGAAAAAGCAAGAGTACAAAAAGAGCCTGAAAAATATTATTGTACCTGAAGAAACGCGATTAAGTCTCAGTGTCAACGGTAACAAAAAGACAGAATTTTCCATCTACAATCATGAACATAGTGCCCACCTCAACAGAGTTGCTACCAATAAGTTCAGTACTACTCCAAGGAGGGTGACCAGGATAGCTGGAAAGGATGTTGCGTTGTGGTCATTTAATTTTTTTTTTTAACTCCGAGCGCTTTCCTTTACCGCCACTCACAATCCACTTTCTTGACATTAAGCACACTCACAAACTGCTCAACCAAGGAACTACCTAACCAACTCTGCAACAAAACCCCGACAACACACCTCAAACGCCAATACTTCGCAGAAAAACACCTTTAGCACCTCAAACGCCAATGCTTCATAACAGTTCATTTTACTCTGATGAGCCACTTCGATTCTCTCTTCCCAAGGTAGTGTTAGCTCCCAAATCAACAACACTCTTTAATATCCATTAGCAGTAGATTCGGTCTCAGCTCACTTACAATGTCTTTAAAGTCGTTAGGTTGGCTATGCCTAAAGGTATATGCTGGATTTTATTGGAAGACAAGTTCCTGCAAAAAGAAGAAGTATGTTTTCAATGTATATAAGGCAGGCTCTGTGAGCTTTAGCAACACACCTAAAGAGCAACTCTCTGTAAGACCTAAAATCTTAAAAGAAAAAAAAAAAAAAAAGATATCCAAACAATTCATCCATCAACTTCTTCTTTGCAAGTAGGTATGAAACATTAAATTATGAACGATAAAAGGTAACTTTCAAAACATTTTCTGCTTCGACCTTTTCACACCTCGGTTGTACTCCTCGAGTACATTCCGAAGTGTCAAATATTCGGATCAGAAATTTTAAAGAAAGATAAATTTATCCGATCGTATTTCATTTTTGTTACCTACTTTCCGAGAGAAGTTGATGGAAGAATTATCAGCAAATTTATATCTAGATGAAATTAAATATATAAGGATCTTAAAATTAGCGTGATTTCAAACAGCACTCGAGAGAAGAAAAGATACGAACAAAGAAGAATGCGAGACGAGACTGGAGAATACGATTATGACTGGCATGTGAAAAAGCGATTAAGAGTCAGTGTGAACGCTTACAAAAAGACAGAATTTTCCACCTATAATCATCAGTTGACTGCCCACTTCAACAGAGTTTCTACCCAATAAGTTCGGTACAGTCCCCCAAGGAGTGTGATAATAAAAGCTGAAATGGAAGTTCCGCTGTGATCTTTTGAATTTTTTTAAACTCCAAACGCTTGTCTTCACGGCCACTCACAAACCACTTTCTTTACAGCACGCACACTCACATCTACTCAACCAAGGAACTTTCTTTCCGACTCTGCGACAAAACCCCGACAGCAGACCACAAACGGCAATACTTCGCAGAATCCCTCCTGCTAACCCACCTCAAACGCCAACCTCATAACATTTCAAATTACTATGATGCGCCTGCTCGCTCCTCTCTTCTCAAGGTAGTGTAGTTTCCAAAGCTTCCCAAATCCTGAACGCTTTTTGACACTAATAGGTCATTCCCTTCGGTTCTTAGGCGGCAGTGGCAGTGGCGGTTGCAATAGTTTTAATGTTTTTGACGGCATTTACCAGTAAACATTTCAATGGCTCTGATACTGGAGATAATGACCATTTCTACAAAGCTAAAAACAATTAAATTGACCTTGCCTTTTAAAACTCTAACAATAAAGATATGGGGAAAGATGTACAATAACTTACAGCTCCTTCAACTCTGACAAATCGGAGAATATATCTAAATGTTGTATTCTGTTTAACGACAAATACCTAAGAAAGGAAACCATTTTGCTATTAGTTAAGTGGCAACATGTTTGTTGGGTCAGAAGAGATAAAAGTTAACGTTAAACAGAGAGCCAGGGACAGGGTTGGCCGGTTTGGATTGAAACTTGAAAAATATTAGGCTAATGTTTTTCAAGTTCTCGCATTTTTGTTTCCAAAATGCGCTAGAACAGATCACAAGTTGTTTCTTTCAAGAATTAAGTTGATTTCTTTCCTCTCGTTATTCTAGGATTATTTGGCAGGTGATTGAAGGTCTTATTTCATCATTTTTAACAAAAGATATCAAAAAACCCCATGATATTCCCCTTTAAGTGGCAACATGTTTGTTGGGTCAGAAGAGATAAAAGTTAACGTTAAACAGAGAGCTGCAAGCAGGATGTGGAGCGAACAAACACTCCTTGAAGAACGCTAAATACTTTTGATGAAAACGGCGAAATATAATCTAAGTTTAAAGATTTTAAATGTAATCCCAGGTTAACAATATGTTAATATATTTTTATATTTTGCAAGGACAAAAAATAAATGAAATCGTAAAACAAAAAGAAGAAGCTTCCTAGAGCCAAAAAAGTGAAGCAAACTTACAAGGTCTTCAGGTGGGAAAGCCTGGAGAATACTCTTTTAGGTAGATGCTGAATGTTATTTGATTGTAAGTACCTAAAATTAAGGCAATACATCGTCATCCATTGCGTATAATATTGTAACCAAGTAGCCAAAGGGCAAGGAACGACCAACCATTTGCTTTTCATATAGTCAAGGAGCTATTTTTTGAAAAGGCCTTATTTAAGGAGTTGGTTCAACCCACTTGACAGAAAAGGTCTGACACCGGATTCCTATAGAAGAATAACTGCTCTTTGAGACTAGGTACTATGTAGTCCCGAATTGTGGTACCACTAACGAGATAAATGGGGTTCTTTGCCCAAATATGGCGCTCAACATGAAAACGAGGTTTAACCTCTATTTCCCTTGTAATGTTAACGTCTTTAATTCTAACATCCTAAAAACTAGCGAAAAGTGACAAATAAGTCTATGTCCAAATTTTGAAAACGTAAATGGCCGGAATTTAATGTCACGTGATATGTCACGTGACAATTCGCATCAATCAAACGCTTTGTTTGTCAAATCCGGCAAATTTAAATTCCTTTTAAAACTTTATTAATGGTTTAATGGATGCATTTTGTCTCGGCAAGGAATATATGGGCCATATTCTGAAGAATTATGCTAAACAATTACAGTTGGATATAGAAACTTTAAGGAAATTGTCAAAATAAGGGCTCGTCTCCATTTCAACCTTGGTCAGCATGGAAACGCGGCTGAAGCTGAAGCAGGTCTAAAACGCGTCAGATCGTTGAAAATAAGGAACTGAAGAGGTGGTAATACAAAAATAAGATGTTCCAGGGTTCCATGGCTGTTCTCAAACAATTTAGCGTACAATGTGAACCTGATGCCCGGAGTTCAAATGAACAGATATTTGGCTTTGCATGGCACATATTTTTAGTCTTTAAATAGTTAGATAATAAAACGCCTGTGTTTAATTATTATTCAAATCATGGGAGTTTGTCTGCTCTCTGTTAGTATATAAGTCGAAAACTTAAAGGAGGTAGATTCTTACAGCAAAAAAGTGAGACAGACATAACCAGTTGACAGTTAGAGAATGGGCCGAGTGAGAACAGTTAGCAACCAAGCCTTTTTATTAGGCCGCCATTTTGAATCTTCCCCGGTCATTCGTTCGATAATTCAAAACCAGTTATCATCGTTTTCGTTTTGGAGTACATTCAAGTAGCTATAGAAAGTTTAGACAGATAGAAGCCTTGTTGTAAATAAACGTTCCGCTTAACAATAGTATTGGGACTGCTGTCTTTCTGTTTATGACGTAATTCTGCAAGTGGATATCTCTATCCAATCTGTAAGTACTATTCCATTTGACATTCATTTGGTTATTGATAAACTTGTTTTTTTTTAAAGGACTAGTTTTAAATACGATGGGAAAATATTTAACAAGGATGTACAGTATGTTGCCCAGTTTCCACACTCTTTAAGTTTGTAATCGCTAAATCTTTTGTTTATAAACGGAAAATTAATTAGTTTGAGAACAGCAAAGTTTAAAATTCAGTTATTACTTATTAAACTAGTTCAAAAATAGGTTTTGAGACATCTGCCGCTGGGTGTATGGAAACTGGCACCCTAGGTCGAAATCATTTCGACTATTATAACCGCTAAAACTCAAGAGGAGTTAAATTCAAGCTGATGTTGAAAGTTCCCCTATTCGCTTTTATCTCTGTTGCTCCACTATATCGTCCCTCGAAACGGGCTATTTGTTTACCCGTGGTAGCTTTACTGTGCAGTGAAAAGCAGAAATATTAGCCGCTGAACTGTGACTAACCTCGACAAAACTCGTCCATGCCGGAATGTTTCCTCAGCAAAAAACTATCAAATCCGTCCATTTATAGCTGAAACTGGATATTCGTAGTTGTTTCGAAAATAGTCGATTCAACCCCTGACTTTTTTGTGTGGAAACTGGCACTGTGTGGAAACTGGGAGACATGTATATGAACTTTACCTGGCTCTAACAGATCCCTGTATTTACAAAAGAAATACCAGGTTCGGAGATCAAATATAGCTTAATACCACTAAAACAGTTTGTACGAGTAATCCTCGCAGTGATAGTTGCACTAAAGAGAAACCTGAAATAAATCTTGTCATTTGTAAGGGTCTTTACATGGCTGTCTTTATCTCTGCCTATTTTCCTTCCTGACAACAAAAGAACGAAAACACGCAGCAATGAATACAGTTATGTATAGACTAGGAAGCACAAACGACAAGATGGAAAATGGCGAGTTCAATCTGCAAACTTCCAAGTTCAATTATCATGCCAAAAACTCAACTGTGAATTAGTAAGATACCCGAATGATGGGGGATAAATGAACGTGCGTGAATATATGAAATAATCGTATACTGGTTTATGAAATGCAGATGGAATTGTATTGTGAGTGCAGGTTTCGTCGCCTACCTGACATAAATGGCGTAAAGTAAATAGAACGAATTATGATTCAGGCCCGTAGCAAGACCAACCCCCCCCCCCCCCCGCCTTAATTATTGACGGAAAATGAATATCTGTGCTTTCGAACAGCTTCTTATGGTTCACAGTGTAGAAAGTTCCTACAATCCTTTTTTACGACAGAAGTTATAACTTCTCAAGATCACAAATCTTGCAGTATAAGAACGTTTTAGAGAGATCACACTCGCATGCCCAGGAAAAGGGCTCAGGGTGCACGTCACGAAGCTCTGAAAAACCTCTGTTTTCACTGGCTCTCGAAAACACACCTGCTGTTGGTCTTAGGGATAAGACCATTGTTTAGGCCATCCATTTATTGTTTCGTGAGCCAACAATCCCTCAATTTTTTCTTAAAGGAAAAAAGGTTTGAATTACCGAAATTTCTTCCATTCTTGCAGTTTCACTTTTAGCCTCCATTTTTACTCCGTAACACCTCTTTATAATCTGCAACCACCACAGAAGGTGTTTGGTCACTTTTTGGAATTCTCAAATCCAGATCCCATCGGCTTGATGACGAAATATGTTTTAGGATCATAAAAGCTCCCGCGAAAATGGTTTATGTTGAAAAAGTGTCTATTCTCGGTTTTCACGTGACGTCACCAAATTCTAGAATTCAAAACTGGGAAGCCTACAAAATTTTAACCTTCATTCAAGGAAAGATTACCTAAAAATATGTCTGTTCACAATTTCTTAGCTCGATGTCGTGCTTCCTTTTGAAAATAGAATAGTTTCAATTTCCGAGTTTCCATCGTGCGTGACATCAGGAGGACGGCCGTGACAGAGCTTTTCCGTATCTTAAAAATGACTCTTCGGGTGATTTTCATCATTCTAAACAATTTAAGTTTGAGGAGAAATGTTAATCTAAACATTCGAAAATTCACAAGGGCAAACAAACCTCTTTTCTGGCAAAAGTGAACTCCAGATGTTTTTTCTTATTTCCGGCCGTCATGTTTGTGCCCCTCAGAGGGACACAAACATGGCGTCTCCATACTGAGCTCTATAAATTTATGTGGAACATTTTGTCAAATAACTCGAGTACGGAATGCCGCACAGACCTGACACTTGGACAGATGCCTTATTTATTTATTCTCTATACCATGTCAATTTGTTGACTTCATTCATGGAATGGTTTCGATTTTTTTTTTCAATGGCGTGACAGTGAAAACCGAGAATTTTGACTTATTTTAGCATGCTAATTCAACCAGTCAAAATCTTTTGGGTGGGGGGGGGGGGGGGGGCACCCCCTGCTACGGGACTGTCAGTATTTCATACATACACGTTCAGTCTGTTTAAAATAACACAACCTGAATCTTGAATTGAACTATTTGGTATATGGTCTGACGGATTAAATACTAAAATGTTTTGTAACAGTTGGCACTAGATGATTATGGATGATGATGATGGCTGGCAGTTTCTCCCTGAGCCACCAAAACGACGGAAGACAACTAGTTTTGATAAATGTATTTTCTGCCAAACGAACAATGACGTCAATCTTCGTATGGCAAAGCTCTCCTCCATAGAGAAAGTGAAAGCTGCACTCGAGGTTCGACAAGATGAAGTATCCAAGCGTCTGTCGCCCAGCGATCTCTGTCTTATAGAGGGAAAGGTCATTTTGTAGCACTCATCGTGTTATGAAACGTATACCAGCAAGCAAAACCTACAGTATTGTGCGGCTCAGTCGTCAAGTGTCCTCAAGTGATGTTCGTCCCGAAGGTACCAAACGTGGCACGCCGTTTGATTGGTCGAAGTGTATCTTCTGCAAAAACGCAACACGGAAGAAAGACAAACAGCTAATACATATTGCTACATTTGAAGCATCCAATGGCATCAGAGAAGCGGCAGAAGCACGAGAAGATTATGAGCTACTGGGTGTTCTTCTATCGGTCAATTACGACCTTATAGCAAAGGAGGGCAAATGCCACAAGTCCTGCCACGCATCCTATGTGAGTAAGAGCACCATCAAACACAAGTTAGATGCTGCTACAATTGGAGAAAACGCCTTTAATGAAGCCTTCACTCGTCTGGTCAACATCATAACTCCCGAAATTGAAAAAGAAAGGCTTACGACATGAACACTATTCTGTCCATGTTTAAAAAAGAGCTACAAAAGATGGGAAATGATGGAGAGAGCTATACCAAGCAGAAGCTAAAGGCGCGTTTGAAGTCTCACTATCACGATCGCCTTGTTTTCCACCAGTCACCTCAACAATCGAAGCCCAAAATCGTGTACAGCGGCTCCATATCGTTACTTGATGTGATAAACGCGGCCAGCAAATGTCCTCCCTCTGACACAACAAGCCGTGTGGGCACGGCCAAAACACAGGCAGCCTCTTTGCAAGTCTCTACCAGCATTTCACGCACTAACTGGATGTGACTCAACAAGCGCTTTCTCTGGGATAGGGAAGAAGAAGGCCTGGAAGATGTTGTTGAAGCAGGAGCAGATACAGCGAGATCTCAGCAGACTGGGCGAGAATCCCTCCATACAAGAACCAGCACAGAAGATCGCTGAGTCATTCATCTGCTCCATTTACACTTCTGTAAAGAACTTTTCGAATGTAGATGACGCCAGATATTTTCTCTTTTGTCAAAGGAGCCTGAAGAGTGAAGACCTCCCTCCGACATCAGAAGCCCTCTCTCATCACATCAAGAGAGCTAACTTTCAAGTGTTGGTTTGGAACAGAGCCCTAGTTCCATTTCAGAACATCCCCTCACCAGAAGGAAAAGGGTGGAGGTTGGACGGTGGCAAGCTTGTTCCAGTCCTTATGACAAAGAGTCCCGCTCCAACAGGTATCGCAGAGCTGACAACATGCCGCTGCACAACTTCTGAATGCAGACGGAATTGTTCCTGTAAGATGAATCACCTTGCACAGAGGCCTGTTTATGTATGGCAGACGAAAGATGCAGCAATCCCATGAACGACGAAGTGCTTTGCTACGATGATTCCAGTGACTCTGAGACTGAGTGACGTAATTGATGTACATAGTTGTTGGATTGGTATCCATTGTGCAAGATCACGACTTCATAATGTGGACTGAATGATGTTTTGTGACACGCAGATCCGACTCAAAGAGGAAAAAAATTAAACGTCCATGTCCAAAGAATTGAGCGAGCCAAGATGACTCATCGGTGCTGGAGTTTATCCCAGTTTCTGTATCATGAAGCGACTATTAGCATCACTACACCGCCTGGATGGGTTGCTAGTCCATCACAGAGTTCCATTTACACACTTGGATGAAGAGAGACAATGAGGAGTAAAGTTTCTTGTCTAAGAAAGCAACACATGACAGAGGCCAGGATCAAGCCAAAGACTTTCCGCTTGAGAGCCCGATGCGCTAACCACTAGGCTGCTGCCTGCACTCCAAGGAGGAGCACGTCATGCCAAAAACAGAAGGGGCACAACCTGTTGATTCCAGGAAGTTGGACAGCATTGTATTAGAGGTGCGCTATATGCGGTTTTTACGAGCTGTATGCGAGGTGATTACAACTTTACAAACCTTTTAAATTTCCATCTTCTTATACACAAAGTAGCAATACAAGAAATAGCTTCATTGCTGCTAGTAAATCGCAGCTATTTGTTCGGATTTCACAGAAAAGTGAGCATTTTGGAATTTTAGCAGATTGCCATGGCAACCGTTTCCATGGTAACATGGAAATGCGTAAACTATCTTTTTTGTTAGAGCATCATATTTTGATATTATTACCTCTTGAAATCTTTCCTTATACTTCAAGGTTCAATAGTTTTTGAGCTGCTTCAGTTCCAGCCTCGTTTCCATGGTGACAAACTATGAAATGGAGATGTCCACTTATGTTGCTATTTTCTTGCCGAAGGTATATCCAAATCGGTATTTTTTGGCATAGTTGGACAGAATATAGTCATAAGTTGCTTTTTAAGGCTTAACACGTCAATTAAACCGTTATTATGGTTTTTGCGAGAATTAAAACTGGTCAGAATGGACAAAAACGCCAGTTTTTTTACAGAAACCAGTCACGTGACATGTCACATGACCTGATTTGCGGCCATGTAACGACTAAAATTTTAGAAACTTACCTTATTGTCATCTTTTGGTCGTTTTTGAGATATTTTGTTGAAAGACGTTAAAGTTAGGAGGAAAATACTAGTTGAACCTCGTTTTCATGTTGAGAACCATATTTGGGCAAAGAACCCCATTTATCTCGTTAGTGGTACCACAATTCGGGACTACATAGTACGTAGTCTTAAAGAGCAGTTATTCTTCTATAGGAATCCGGTGTCAAACCTTTTCTGTCAAGTGGGTTGAACGAAACGATATTTTTCAGGGTATAGCTCCTTGACTAATACTATAAAAATCAGAGTTCATGCTATCCTACATTTTATATTGTTAAGGGTTCTTTTTTGTCAAGACTATACACTGTATATTAAAGTTTAGGGGAACACCCAATTAGTATAAACAACACAAGCAGCGAGCATGCAAAAAAAGTAGTCAGTAAACAAATAAACAAAAAACATACAAGAAAACCAACTGCGATAGGTTGGAGAATATTCCTTTAGGCAGAACTTGGATTTCATTTTCATCCAGATCCCTATAAGAAAAGAAATCGTCTAACCTTTATTCCAGAAAACTCGATAGTGCTAATAAGGTCAAAGTTTGGATTGAGCAAAGCAACGTACAGATCGAACAACGTCGATAGCTTGGAAAATATCTCCTCTGGAAGATGACGGATTTTGTTCGACCAAAGGGCTCTGAAAAATTGGAAATGTTGATTAGAGTTTAGCTGTTAATGGCCGAGAAAATAACGTATGAAATAATGACAAATACAATGGCAAATCTATATGGACAGCCTTATACTTCCAGCACACGCTAGTTTCATAAACATTTTCATTCGTTAGTAGCATAGTATGTACCGTTTACTCCTCTTTTTAAGGGGAATCTAATTAATTTAGGGGATAAATTAATGGCAATGACGTCGTCGGCTATTGTCTTGAAAACGTAAACAAAATACGGTACTATTAATAGAGTTATGTTATGTTCTATTTTAGGCTTACCAACAGGTTATGAACCGTTTGACATGTACATGCAGCTTTATCTCTTTTTCGTGAAATTGCCTCCTCCTCCTCCCAAGTAGTTTCTTTTGTTTATAAGAATTTCTAGCATCTAAAACAATAAATATTGTGCGGTGTTTGATCACGTCTTTCGTATATTAAAATACTTTGTCAGGCTTTCGCCTCACTAAAAAAGTGATGATCAATGCCCAAATGAACAACCTAATTTTGAGTGCCTCCAGTTCAGAGTCAATGACGACACAAAGTCCTTTGTTTTAGATGCTAAAAATTCTCACGTTCCCATAAACAAAAGAAACTGTTCCACATCATTGCTTTCATTGTGAATAGACCATATCTGAGTTGTCTTAAACCCCATTATGAAAGCGAGGCTAAGTGCAAAGTTTTTCTTATGAAAATTAGTTTTCTTTTTAAATGCAAACAAGACTAATTTTCATGTGAAAAGTTTTGCATGTAGCCTCGCTTTCATAGTGAGGCTCACAGCAACTCGGAAATGGCCTATTGTCATACGATATAGCCTCCACAAACAAGGAGAAGGGGAATGTGGAGGAGACCACTTTCATTTCACGAATCTCCGCTAGCTCCCGTCCCGGCCTCTTCCTCTAATATATAAAAAAAGTCCCTTAGTTTGGATGTACAGTAGCAATTTTTCTTAACAGGTCTCCTTATTCACAACATAGGGTGTCATTTACAAACAAGAAAAACCATTCAAGAAAAACCTTGTAAAGGAAAAGTTGCTCATGACCAAACGGCTGTGTTGTTGGCGTATTCGTCACGCAAAACTTGCTCACACTTTTTCATGCGAACGAGTGAAATTTTCAAGCAAGAAATTTAGCGAGTAGATTCGTGTGCAAACAGCCTTAATCTTTCAAGCACATAACTATAGAACAGAAAAAGTCATTAAACGTACAAAATCTTCAGCAGCGTCAGGTTGGAGAATATCCCAGCAGGAAGTTGTTGAATTTTGTTCCAATTGAGATTCCTAAATGAAAAGAATCAAACACTATTAGCTTTTTGTTTAGCTGTTGCTGACTAGCGTCACCTTCTCAACCAATGAAAAGCAAAAATCAAACCCAATCGTGACTCGTTCGCACACTTTTCCCGCGATTGTAGTCTGTTACATGTATTTGCTTCGAGTTGTGATTGGGTCATTGCGCTGTTTTTATTTGTCTCAAGTACTTCTATAATCTCTTCATTACTTCTTCAAACAACATACTAATATGGCATAGCTTACAAATACTGCAAACTTGATAGTTTGGAGAATACTCCCACTGGTAGTCGTTCAATTGCATTCGATGCTAAATGCCTGAGGAAAACAAAGAAACGTCTTGCATTTATTCAAGTCAGGCAAACCAGCCAATATCAGTATATAAACCAAACAGTTTTACAAATTTTGTTCCACATGCATTTACCAGTGAAAACATCAAATGTCAATAGTGGAAATGCACTTAGCTACCCAAAGCTAGTTTACAGAAACTCCACTCAGAAATAATGGGAAACAACTAATCATATTAAACATAACAGGTTCAAAATCTCAACTGGCAATAGGCAAACCAGCTGGCTATCTACAAGCCTGAGGACAGGACTTGAACCCAAGACTACCGGATTTAAAGTTCGGCGCCCTTACCGTACGCCGCCTTTTAAAGATTCAACGTTGTCACCGTTTTGCACCTGTTCAGTACTTCTCTTCCCATTCATTGGAAGCTGAAAATTTGTCCTTTAGGAAAGGTCTTAGAGCACTTAACAGTTGAGTGCCTGGGAGTTTGCCCCTGCGGCGGATGTTAAGGGTTCGAATTAAAATTATGAGGTTTTAGGAAAGACTTTAATCTACTTACAGGTATTGCAAAGTCTCCAGAGACGAGAAAACATTTTCTGTTAAATCTTGAATTCGATTCCACCCTAGTTTTCTGTGGTAAAATACAGGCATACTTTCTTAATCGCCGGCTCAATTCTACTGTAAAATATTTATCATTTAACTATGAATCGCACCAGAAAAACGAAAACAAAAACGAATAACAACAAAAACAGAAACAAACACAACAAATAACTACAGAATAACAGCAACTAACAGATTTCCCGGAAAGACTGAAAAATGACTAAAGGAAAGGCAACATTTCTGGCTTATTCTGGAAAATCATTGTTTATATTGTGATTATATATATATTCGACAAGTTTTTGTTTTATGCCTTGATGAAACAAAATCCATATCCATGCGTGGTCAAACAAAACATTATAATAGTATCGGCAATAGGATGTCTCAAAATTAACCTACAATTCCTGTAGTTCTTTCAAATCATCAAAGACATTTGGCGGCAGGGTGCTGAGTTGATTGGATTCCAGATTTCTGTGAAAAAAACAAACAAACAAACAAACAAAGAATTAATAAGACCAGAATATCATCTGAGTCCTGGAAAACACTAACAAAATACCTTCCAACACGTGCTGTCAGTCAATATCCAATACGTATTGTCAGCGAAGATGGGGATGGGTAAGTAACAAAATTTATTGGCTTTAAAAACAGACGTAAATGTTTGGCTGTACAGACATTGCATATGATTCTCGAATCTGAATTTTTTTTATCTTCGCTTTGCGGTGACGTCACTGACGGTAGCTGCAGTTAACCAAATGTTTAGTCGCATGAAGTCAAACGTAATTGTAGTTAGTGGTGTTTGAAATGCTCATCGAATTAAGTTCAATCGATTCATGTTTCGCAGTTTCTTTTTGTTAATCGCCTCGCTTCTATAAGAGCACGTCCAGGGTAAAATATGCATGCTAAAACCTGCGTGTTCTCGTTTCTAAACTAAACTTCAACCTGAATATATATCCTGCTTGGATCAAGCCATAGTTACTTGCTAAGAATAGTGCGGAGTGGGGAGGGGGGTTTGTTCCTGTCCGCATAGTCGCCACTTAACAACAACCATAGGCTAGTCAAATAATAGGAATGATTTTAATCGACAGATAAACTAGTGTGGATTAAAAATCTTGCACTTACAGGACTCTGAGTGTAGTCATATGATGAAATGCATCCATAGGTAGCTTCTTGATCCCGGTTCTTTTTAAAACCCTGTTATGGATATAAAACAACTCAAGTTATATAACAGTTCAAATGTTTTCACACTGTAGTGGCCCACCATCAGGTGATCTTTTCGCTTCCATTGATAAACCACTGAATTCGAAGGCTAGTTTTGAGTGCACCAGAATTGTACTTTTATATTAGCACAGCTGGAGAAGTTAATTTGCTTCCCAAAAATATAATTTGCGTCTATGCTTAAAGTGCCCCTAACCCTTCAATTTGTTTTCTTTTGGTAGATTTCTATATCTGTGAAGAACTCATTTTCGAAAATTTTTTTTTAGAAATATTGAATCCTTTTTATTTTACGAGCGCTAAAAGTTACTGAAATTTTTAAATTTTTGCGCGCTTTAAGCCCCGCTGGACAAATTTTTGTCTCGTGGGCTCATTAGGAACGAGCCAATGAGAAGCGTCCGATATTTGACACTTTCTTAGCTGTGACGTAAGAAAAGGGCACCAGAAGGATTCAGAAGGAAACTTATGCATGCTGATTCCTTTCTCTACATTTCGAGAGTTGCTGCATTCAAAAACCACACATTTTTCAACCATTTTCTCTGTTTACAATTGAAGTATTACCGCGAATCTTCAGATATTTTTGCACGATGTCCTTTTCTTACGTCACGCTCCATATTTGGCTGAGTGGGGGACTAATGCGAATGATAGGTGAAAATATCGACAAGACTGCCTTCACTTCTAGCGCTCGTAAAAAAAAAAGGATTCAATATTTCTCAAAAATTTTTTTGAAAATAAGTTATTGAAAGATATGGAAATCTACCAAAAGAAAACAAAGTGAAGGGTTAGGGGCACTTTAATTCAATTTATTAACCACGAAGAAAAAAAAATAAACTTACAGATTGGTTGCCGTTGTTGGAATACAATTCAACACGTCGAATGAGGGATCTGTATCTTTGCATATATATTCGTTGACAACCTGATCTGCCACCCAGCTATCTCCAGCACACGGATTCTTGCAATCTGGAATAATATGCAAAATATTGTGGTGTGTCCAAAGTAATTGCCACTCGAAAGTAACGCCTTTATAAGGAATCGCATAGCACCTAAAACTAAGGACCTCAACTCGACTAAAACGATGCACATACAATATACCCGGCACGATTGATGGGAGAGGAAAAGCAAGCGCCAACAGATTGAAAGAAGGTTAATACCGTGTCCACTTCGGACGATCAAGACATGATTTACTTTAGTGGAAATTAATAATTAGGCTTGTCAAACTGTTCATAGGGAAGCGTAGAGTAGAAAATTGTTTGTGTTAGGTTTACGGTGTTTACGACATTTTCTTTCCACTGTTTTGCATTTGATTTGTACAGAGCTGCCAAATTAGGAACAAATTCAGTTAACTCAAACGATTTGGAAAAAGAAAACACCCCCAAAACAGCTTGTTTATACGTGAATACTTGCTATGTAGGCAAAACTCATAGTTACCTAGACGAAACGCATTATTCATAACCAGATTCGTTCGTGTATCTGATACGCACTTCTCCCTTTAACCGCGGAAGAGGTGGGTGGATTCAACTCAACTAGGAAAAACTGAAGATCTTCATCGGGCAACAATTTGGTGTGGTACTTCAGCGTTCATGAAATTTTATATTACCATGGCAACCAATTTTGACAGAAAGATTTTGCTTGAATTGGAATGTTGCTGCTTTTAATGAATGAAAGTTAATTTTGTTTGTAATTTTCATGCTTTCAAATCATTTTATGTGTTCATTTATTGATTACTTTTTGGTCAATTTTGGGGGCTTTATGAAGTTTTGGGGAGATCCAGAAATCCAAGATGGCGGATCCAAGATGGCCGCCGTTGGGAAATCATGACGTAATTGCCTTGTCATATGACGTCACCAGTTCCCGTCGTAAACCTCAAAGGAAACGTCTCTGGATCTACTATCCACAGTATCGGAGTCGTGGAGGGCCGGGGCGGAATCCGCCCTCCCGCCTGCCCTACCAGAAGATAAAAAAAGCCCTGTCTAGGTAGGTTTAACTTGAAGCTGATTGGAATGATGGCTCTACAACAGTAACCTTTGAGTAAAGAGCATCTCACCCACTCGTATTGGAGGGACCATAACCGACTGCATCCGTGCAGGCAGATATCAGTCGGCATCAGTTTAACTATACACGCGTAAATACAATTTTCAAATACTGGTTTTATCAACTGGGCTGACAAGATCATTTAGTCACCGAAAAGAGTCTTGAGATTCCACTACTGTTAAGTATATAGATAGGAGTTCATCCACTCGCACGGGAGGGATTATAATAGTAAAACCTACATCCGTGCAACCAGATCTCTTTACGGAGGACAAATTACCTTTTCAAGTCAGTTCATACAAACAAATATTGTTTTCTACTCCCCCAGCGACGCAGCAGAACTGAGTAAAGAAATCCTCACCTATGAAAGTTACTGTGATATTTCGTGAATCCGAGCCAGCTCCGTTAAAAGCCTGACAAGTGTAGTTTCCCTCCTCATGTATTCTCGTCGCTACCATTCCTATTCCTCGATCCACAAGCGTTGAACCCTTCAACAAGGACATTTTTATGGGAGGGGTCCCGTCAGCTGAACACCAGAAAAAGTGCTCTGGTATCGTTCGAACAACTGAGATTGGAATTGATATTCGTGGTGAATCTGGAAGGAAAAGGTATAATATCAAATACTTAGCAATACGAGTGAAACAGGAAACAGTTTAGGGAAGTATTTTCGCTTCGTACCATTTTGCTGTCGTCGATTTTGCGAGAAAAAAAATATTGTAGTTAGGCTTTGTCTTCGGCATTTTCTTATTTTAACAGCTTGATCAGCTGCACATGCGTTTTTTGACGCTTGTGAAATGAAAAAAAAAATAATGTTCCTCGGTGTGTCCTACATAAAAAGAGATTGGTTGAGTGAAATTAGCAGGGGAAATTGTGAATGCTGATAAGTGACATTGAATTTGTTTGCATGTGGCGTGATTTTCTATAAATAAAAATTGAATTTCTGACTTATGAAGTGGGGTTGTTCTATTTGGGAGAATTCCAAGTCGCAATGAATCCTTTATTTTAGTCACGTGGCACAAAGGGCTAAAAACAGCTCTAAACAAGACTGTAGAAAAAAAAAGGAAAACTGTAAAAAATCTCACCTTTTGTGATATTTGAAGTAAAAGTTCCCTTGAAATTACATAGGGTAGGGGCGTCCTCCTTCTTTTCTAACGCAACCAACATAAACGGCCCACTCGACTGCACTTGGAAGGGCTTTCGTGTGCCACTGAAAGCACCCAATAACATATCATTGAAGCTTCTTCCATCAAAGACTCGAATCCAGTTTTGCAAATGGAAGGATGGCACAGCGGCAAGTTGAAAGGTAGTAAATTTCAAACGGATGTTGTGGCCGCGTGGTGCTTTGATAACCCATCTGCAGTGAGGGTAGTTCCCTGATAAATCAGAACTGCTGATGATTCCGCTGGAGCCTTTCAGGTCAAAGGTACATGAAGTGGAATATGCGTCTATAATTATGAAAACTGACATGTTATTTGTGAAAACCCGTGTGGTTTGAAATGTTTTGGAGAATTCCGTGGATTTTTTAAAAACCTTAGAAAATTAGATCCAATAAATATGAACGCGAAGAAAGGGCAAAAAAATCGGTAGTTCCCGAATTAAAACTCCTGCGAAATTTCCTGACACACGGTGGAGAGTATATATTTAGTAAATAAACCCCTTCAGGCAGCTGGTATGTTGGCTGATAATGTCCACGGCGGAGAGATTGTCCGAAAAATGAATATTTGGCCGAGAAGCGAAGCGAAATTTTGAGGACAACCTCTCAGCCAAAGACATTATCAGCCGACATACAAGCAAGCCAGAAAGGGGTTTATTTATTTTATAACCCTCCCATTAATTTTTATATCGCACGAAAACCGCTCGTAAAAAAGCCAGTGCTGATCTGGTGGCGGATGCGCGCGATTGACGTAAACAAGTACAAGACGTTGACAGCAAGTTTTGTTGACATTTTAATACTTTCCGGAACAGCATTTACGCCCAGCTTTTTGCTGTAACCATGACTGGACATCTTACATAACGAGTTTGTTTTTCTTCCATGTAAAATAATAAAGATGAAAAGGTGAAACTCTTGAGCTGGCTTATTTCCACTGGCTTTGTTTCTTTTCAATGGAAATAATAGGAGGGCAAGGGCCCCACTGAAAACCGCCAAGGCAAGTGGGCTCCCTGGATAAATCTTATTATTATTATTATTATTATTATTATTATTATTATTATTATTATTATTATTATTATTATAATTATAAATATCGACGTAGGCGGGGGTGATGTGTGATAACCGTCCTGTGAATTTGCACCACGTGACGTAAAGTAGCCAATAAAAGCGCGCGAAAATTGATGGATGGGTTATAATACATAATGGTATGTGCTTATGTGTCTAACAGGAAGAGCTTTGAGCAAAAAGAGACTGGTAGGTCGTAACTTTCCTACGGTTTAGGGTATTCAGTGAACGTGAAAATCTTGAAAACAAATTCTGAATTCTAAGGAATTTAAATAGACCTACCTTTTACAACCCACGTCAGTATTGCAATTAAAAGCACAGTTGAATATCGCCTTCTGTCCATGACTATATCAATCCAGGTGAAAAGTTAAAAATTTCGACATCTGCAAGGTAATTTCGGAAATGTTAAAAATTACATGCTTGATACACATACGCCTATAACAGATAGCGATTTTTTTATATTCAGAGAAACAAGGCGGATTGCTAAAGGGCTTAAGGAAGACTAACTCTTCACATGAATATAAATCCTCTAGAAGTATGGATTGCATGAATTCAGGATGTGCTATTGGATCTGAGAAAACAAAAAAAGAAAATCCCTTTTTGGGATCTGAAGGGTGTGGATTTTTAGAAAAAAAATGCCCTCTTCAAATCGACTTACTGTTAGTCGGTCTGTTCTAACGTCCACTGAATATTAACAAAGAACGTGGCGTAACTATTTTAGACCCCTACGCGTAAAATTGTTGCTAGTTCTCTTGTTTGATTTTTTGTTATTTTTTCATTAAATATTAAGGTTTTTGTTTCCTTTGTTATTTCTGTCCAGGTGACAGAGACAGACAGACAGTGAGTCCTACTCTTAATCAAGTGAGGATCAAGATTTTGCCTAGGTCGGGTTCGTTTTATGTCAAAAGGGCTGATAAAGGAGCACGCGTAATAACTATAGCACGATATTCACTGTTTTACCGTCAGTTTCACGTCTACGCGACATTTGAATCGAAATAAAAAATCACTGGACAATAGACTTACGTCCATTACACAGTACCGGTACCTTAGTATCGGCGAACACCGCTAGAATCGATCAAAGATAGCTATGAAAATTTAATTAAAAGCAGAGTTGAATATCGCCTTCTGTCCATGACTATATCAAGCCAGGTTAAAAGTTAAAAATTTCGACATCTGCAAGGTAATTCCGGAAATGTTAAAAATACGCCTAGAATAGATAACGATTTTTCTTACTTTCGGAGAAACAAGGCGGTTTGCTAAAGAGCTTGAGGAAGACAAACGCTTCACGTGAATATAAATCCTGTAGGAGTATAGATTGCATGGCACTGCACTGCTACCTTAGAATCGGCGAACACCGTTAGAATCGATAAAAGATAGCTATGAAAATGTCGATATTGATATCACTGAAAAAAGTCCCACTCCAATTTTTTTCCTCTTCAGGCACGATGACTGCCATAGTTTAAACAATTGCTCTTCACAATGCGCTTTCCGGCTAAAAGTTTGGTTGGTGACGCTGTGATTGCGTTAATTAACAGTTCACTTCAGTGTTCACAAACTCAGAACAATTTCCATCATACTAACACAAGCTGGATTATTTCATCGTGGTCCCCTGTTCAAATCCTTCGTCACACCTTGTGAATAGCCAGATGACACGTCTCCCTGCCAGGTGGGATTAGTTTAGTTTGGGTTATGTTCAGTTTCAGTTTTGCTTGTTTAAAATATTTGTTTGAAGTATAGCGCCCCACAAGAGTCTAGCCGTGCTTAAATAAATTTGCTTTTGCCTTTGCAACAACAGGTAGACATACAGCTGCTAAATGTACTTGAAATTGATAGAAGGGATGCGCTGAACTCGTGACCAAACATCAGATACATTTTCAATTTTTGTTTGGTTTCATTGTCATGACAAAAATTAACTTACCTTATTTTTCTTGTAAGCCCGACTATCACCAGAATTCAATGTTAAACTTTTGTAAGATATTGCTGTCAAGTTTGCCAATGACAAAGATGTAGTCACTTTTGAAATAAAACTTCACCTTGAGTAAAAAAACGTCAACTTCCTCAGAGTTTTATTAAAGACAACGAATGATTGTGTATTCTTACCCAACCAAAATGTGTCATTTTCCCACAATTTAGTTGCCTCTAGCTCACACTACTCACGTAAGTAAATTATATTGGTAGCAATTTAATTAAATTATGGCAGCTGGTGGATCTTAGCCACCAATAGTCTCTTATAATTGCTTATGTGCAAGTTTCGTGCTGGCAGAAGGCACGCAACCTAAGGGAAATTGACGGAAAAAACTGTTCAGTGCGTCAGGATTGTCATGACAACTACGCTTAACATTAATAGGTGCCTAAAGGCCCGTTAGATGGTACCAATTTGGTTTATAGTGCGATATGCTATCAACAAGGCTAAAACTTAAATTTGTTGTACACGACACAACGTTGAATGAAAAGAGTTTTTTCTTTTGCGATTTTTTTCCACCACGCAAGCAGCATGCGCTACAGCTAAAGGATAGTACAGATTCCAAATTAATCTAACCCTACGAAACTGGCAAACAATTCCTCGGGGTACAAATGGATCACAGACTTTCTTATTTCGACTCCAAGCGGCTGAATGCAACTGACCCTTTGATCTCAATAAAATATTGTTATTAAGGCTCGCTCTACACGAGTGCGTTTTCAAAATCTTCCGTTATCAACACGCCGTAAACGTAGCAAAATATCCTCGTCCACGCCAGCTTTTTCGTATTGTTTCCACCTGTCCACACAAAAATGCTAAAAAATAATGAAAACGACTGGGAACTGGAGTTGCACATGTCTAGATGTTCGGATTTGGACTGGAACCGATGCCGTGATCAAAAAGTCTCCTTTTTGATCAGCGTTTTTCATCGTTTTAGTGTAAACCAAACTCAGGTGAAAATGTGTCGAAAAAAAGGCGTTTACTGCATGAGTGTAGACGAGACCTAAAATAATTTTAAATAAAATATGTACTATGTGTAATTTACATGATGTATAATGAAGACGTTTTGGTGAGTATTCGGTCAGCTTTGAGAAGAAACAGTGCAATACAGCGCAAGGTTTTGGCGCCCTTTTTCGTTCTTTTCCGTTTAAGTAATTTACCTCGTGGATAGCGGAACTTCTTCTAGGGTAGACTGCGAGCACTCTCTCTCTTGTTCGAGAATCCGCAGGAAAGAACGCAAAAAACTCGCGCGATATTCGGAAGGCTTTGCTGCTCGCGCGCGACTCGCCCCTCAAATAACTTGCTCTCTGAGATTTTTGCGTTTTTCTCCGCCGATTCTCGTGCAAAAGAGAGATTTCTCTCAGTATAGTTCTAGGGAGGCTAAAACTCATTCTGTTTTATATTGATTTGTTTCTGCTATACAAAGCCCTTACGGGTTTGGGACCATATTGCCAGTGACTCTTGCGCAAGCGCGCATGCTATATCCGAGATTTGTTAGTTCTTTTCACTCTTTCTGGAGCGACGTTCTTTTAGGGATAATCTCACGATTTTTTCTTCAAGGTGTGATATTATACAAGGTCAAGTTTTCCATGTGTTTTATGTTAATGTTGAACCTTGTCTGCATGTGCTCTGAATAAACATGCAAACCAGTATATACGAAACCCAAGAGGGCCTCTTGATGAATGTGACATGTATAACTCAACAAATCAAATAAAACCTACGCAAAACATTTCATGCATTTCATTATAAGTATTTGTTAAGTCTACACTGGGATAATCCTCCAAATTTTTACTCATAGCATTTGTTTTTCTGCTATGCAACACTGCATGAAAGTAGTTTTACAAACTGTATCTTTTTTGTGAACAGTAAAACAAGTTTTCTCCAGCATACAGCACCGACTCCATTTCTGGGCTGACTTTGGGGAACTACCAACTTTCAAACGTGGCCTTTTTACTACATGAAGATTTACTTAGGGACGACCAACAAGAATATTGAAGGAAAATACTTCAAATATCCCAAGATCGTCTTCCGACCTTTAAAAGGGATGTTTGTTTGAGTTAACACGGTCTGATCCTTCCGGGATTCGTTAGCTGAATGTTTAGGTCGCAGAACATTTTAGAGCACAAATCCCTATCCCTCGAGATTACCAGCTGCTTTGGTTTTAAGAAACTCCTTTACCTTCCCTTATTTTGAAAACGAAAGGATTGATTCTGCCACGTTACTAATGTTTTTG
The DNA here is from genome assembly GCF_977016875.1 of Pavona decussata. NCBI lineage: Eukaryota > Metazoa > Cnidaria > Anthozoa > Scleractinia > Agariciidae > Pavona > Pavona decussata. The sequence continues at coordinate 1,388,324 of NW_028145657.1, read as the reverse complement.
GTGATAAAACAACTAATAAAACGCTAGTTTTTTTTTCACGATTCCGTCTAATTTCTGTAGCTTCCCCCGCTGTCGTGTTTAGAAGAGTGTTAATATTGTTCTCTTGCCTACGCAGTAGTTTTTAGGGAAGACGAGGGGGGCTATGATTTCTGAGGCGATATAAGGCTTTCGGAACAGATGTTTACCAAAATGAACCATTGGGTTCCTCTGTTTAGTTCGTTTGTTCTAGCACTGACGATGCATTGTTTGCTTCCTGGACAATATCGGACCTTGAATATATCAATATCAAACGGCTTGCATATGTGTCGAGGGCGTATGTTTTGTACCTTTAAAAGGTTTGATACAGATACGGAATCAGCAAAACTGTATCAACGTTCGGTCTATTAATGTCGTCTTTACTATCTTAAGATTTCAGGTGTCAGAGAGAATCTACTATAATTATTGAACACATGGATATCCACGTTTTTTCAATTTCACACTCACAATCAAAAGCGAGAAATATTATTAGTACCTACTGACAATGGTAATTTGTTGCAATCGTTACTGATTCATCCAAAGGATGATTTGGTTCCAGTTTAAAATTTTTGCCCAAAGTTGAGAGCCCGTGTCGACTCAGCCGGAGTGCAAACAACTAAAAATGCATAATGTAGCTGATATAGAACACAAAAGACGCACTTTGTTTCCTCGTGTTCACCAAAAGTCTGATCGTGAAAAGGCCTTGCAGCGTCAAACATATATAAACATAAATTCTATAGCATATAAGCTATAGATCTTTTCTTAGCAATGCCATGAAAGAACTACTAACAACCTCTCTCATAACTGAGCCCTCTCCGTTTTTGCAAATCAGATTTTGTTGCTATCAGAGAAGTATCAAAAAATCTCGTCAACACCGAGATGGAGAAATGGTCAAACGTCAAACAAGATTTCCGTTGATCGACTCATGTACAGAATTCGAAGTCAGTCAGTTTGTAGAATACCTAAGTCTTTTATCGCTCCCTTTTGTGATGCGCAGAAACATTATTTATTAAGGGTACAGCGATAGCCTCATACTTGTGATTCAGAACCTGTTACGTGTTATGTTTTGAACAGTTATTGGTGTAATAGATATTTGGAAAAGTTAACTTACAGTTCTGTTCAAGATCATGATTCGGAATGACTCCCTCTCTCTTAAATCTGCCAAGTCTTGTGGCCTGTAATAAAGTACGCTCAAAGCGCTGTCCACACGCATGGAGCGGACTGAGGCTAATTCGTTTATTTTCCTGTTGTACCAGCTGAAGATGCAATATTTTAATTAAATTTTTCAATTAAGTTTATTAATGTTAAAAGGATCGACAGTTCACATAATTCTCTTTCCACTTTACGTCAAGACTCGAAACAGAAAAGAAATGGCATTTCTGGGAAGCTTGTTTAATGTTAGTTCCAGCTGATATTCCTCTCCCCTTGGGTTTTACATGAAACAATGTAATACGCTGATGAAAATAGTCTTATTGATATCGGCGCTATATAAGTTTTATTATTATTATCATAATTGGGTGTTTTGTAAAATATGTTGGCTTTTGTAAGAATTGTTTCCGATTTCTGCACTCTCTTACACCTGTGACACCGAATGATTGTGTTAAGGTGGATGAAACCGGTTTCGAGAAGTTTCCAGCACTTAAACTTTGACGGATCAATACTACTGCAAAAATGATATCAAACAGATGCGTAATTATTGCAGAACAAGTTATAGTTGTTTATTCGACTTTATAGGTTACCAAAATAAGCAAAAAGGCCAGTTAGCATTTTCGTACTGAAGCCGACAACAGCGAGTAAATTCGAGCAATACATTACAGGTGGAAGCCTGCTTGTTTTGTTTTTATTTTTTTTATTTTTTGGCATTTGAATCGAGAAGACTAGGATACATATTTTGCAACTAGAATGGGACAAGGGGCTTTTATAGTTCGTGATATAAAGACAAAAAAACTGTATTTGAACTTCCTTACCCTTACGTAAGTGTTGTTGAGTTTCTGTCTCCACCAATTAAAATCTACTGCTGTTTCACGTGAGCAGTCGGTTTCTTCAGAAAATCAGTTTCAATTCGCTCTTTGCCCAGTTTCGTTGTATTTTAATACCTTCGTGTAAACGTAAGAAATTTTCTTCTCCATTTTTGTCGGTATAGCAGCTAAAACGGCAAAAGTCTTGTCAAAGTTTGCTGGAAAAGAGCCAAAAGGGTTAATAATCCAGAATAAAGCTATGTTCTCCAAACTGCAGACTCCGAAAGAAAAGGGTGCTGATACTGTATTAAGCAAAATTTCGTTTTAAGAAAATCTCGATTTTTGTGACAAACATTCAGCCATTAATTTGATTAGAGGAAATTGATTATTATTCTATAGTACTGTTCCAATTTTCGGCGTTTGCTAACGACTCTGTGTATAATATTGATCCCATGCAATCTCCGCCGCTAGTTAATGGCTAAAAACGGGTTCGAAGATACTACCGTTCTGAAATTTCGCGCTTACTAAACGGCCAAAATACGGGATCAGTATATAACAGTGTGCCCATTTGTCGGCGTTAATTAGTGGCTAAAATTCGGCTCTGTATACAACAGTGTGTCCAATTTCGCCGTTAAATAACGACTAACATTTAGCTTAGATATTGAGTGGTCCAGTTTGCTCCCTTAATTAACGGCCAAGCACTGGTTCCGTATATATGACGTGTCCATTTTTCACCTTTAAATAAGTTACGGCTAAAAATTGGTTCAATATATTTGAGCTGGTCCAATATTCTCCAATACGCAACGGCTAAATACTGGATCAGTATTGAACACTGCGTTAAGTAACAACGAAAAATACGGGTATGTATATTAGACTGTCTCCAATTTTCCGCCGTTAATTATCAGTTAAATATGGGATCAGTCCAAAACTGTGCCCAATTTTCGCAGTTATTTGGTTGGCTGGCAACGGTCTTCAGCACGTTCCGACTTGGACGGATTGATACTACCACTCTCCATCAGTTGATACAACAATAATTATATCAGGAAAATGTCCTATTCTTACTGAACAAGTTATGATTGTTTTCTCGACTTTATAGGCTCAGTTACCATAGCAACCATAGAAATAAACCTGTTAAAAACAGCCATAATTTTAGCTTCAGCTGAATATAACTAAAAAACGAGATTGGTCATCCCCCTTTTTTACTACTGAATTGTAATCAGCATCCTTAAGTGAATACGCTTTTTTTTTTCAAATTCAAAAAAAAAAATTGTACGAAATGATTTAGAGCCACCTTAAATTTTCGTATCCCTCCCTATAATCGTTTTTAACTTTGAAAAAAGTTGCCTATTTTGTGTGTGATTACAATTCGGTAGCAAAAAAAAAAAGAAACGAACAAACTAGGACTCACCAAGGTCGGTTTTATTTATATTTACCTGAAGCTAAAATTAGGGCTGTTTTAAACAGGTTATATTATTGCTATGGAAACTTGTCGCGAAAAGGACCATACCTTGCTTATCAATGTTTAGTCATTTGTTTGATAACATTATTGTAGTGATCAAATTATGACTGAAAAAAGTGCTGGAAACCGTTTTGAGCCACCTTAGGTAGAGGCTACACTGATCGGATCAGAAAGTAGCTGTGTGTCGAATTTTCGCCGTTATACGTTAAATAAGGACTGTGAGGAAAAGGATGGAAGACGGCTACCACTATAATCACTCACTCCCACGCTGATAATCACATTTGTCGATGATACAAATCACCAAAGAACTAGGGTAACCAAGATGATCAAACATAGATGTTAGATGTCTACATTCATCGACGAATGTTTGATGCGTAGAGGACAATTCCTTTGCACGATGAACCATTGTTTCGATAAAACACTTCTTGTAGCGCAAATCGGTGTGACTTTGAAAGTGAAGTAAAAGGCCAGTATTCGTAGGTTTACGATAGACTTGAGTCTCCAGCTTATTGCCGTTCTTTGTTATCAACGTTCTAATAAAAGGAATTGAGTCGTTGTTGGAAAGTCCCATAGTAAAATGAATACTGGGGTGGAGTCCATTGAGTGCATTGAGGAAACTTTCAGCTGCATCGAGTCCAGGCATAATTGCAAGCGAATCGTATCGACGTAACGCTTGTAAAAAGAAGGAATTAGATCATTGCCAGATAGTCTTTCTTCCAGATGGCATATAAACACGTTCGCCAACAAAGGTCCAAGGGAAGACTCATAGCAACTCCTACACATTGCTCGTAAAGTTGACCATCAAACTGGAAAAGTTGATCCGTGGATGCCATTCTGAGAAGTTGAGTGAGCTGATCCTTCTGTTGGAACGTTGATAACAAAGAACGGCAATAAGCTGGATAGTGACTTATCCAGTGGATAAAGTTATCCGCTCTTCGAACAACTGGGGCCAGGTGGTTAATAAATATCACATACATTTATATAATCCCCTTTTCTTTTTCTTTTTTTTTTTTTGGGCGGGGGGAGGGTGGGAGGTTTATTGTTTTGGTGTGGTGATTGAATTTTTTAACCTTTCTTTGAATTGAGCTAATATGAAATTTACAAGCAGGCCTCTCATCTGCATCCGAAGGAGAGAAAGTTGAAAACACATCACCTATAGTTTCTATTACATTTGAGGTTTACTGTCACTGAACTGATGTGTGTTTTGTGAACTGTAGCTATGGTTATTTGACTTATTAATTTTCAATGAATCATAGGACTTCTAGATTTTTACAAATTTACCAACGGGCCACCAATCTGAAGTGAAACTACATGTATGTACAAGACAAAGCTACATTATTGGGCAGCTGTTGCCAAATATGATTACAAAGACAAACAATGGATAAGTGGGTAATAGGTTTTTAAATGCATGTAAGACTGTTACCATTATTTGTAAGAATTAATTAATTAGTTTTACTCGTACCCTCTCCCCTCCCCTCTCCTCTTATTTGTCCCAGTGAAATAAAAAACATTTCACCTACAACTACAGTTACAACTATTATTACCATAATATTGAGGTCTACTGTCACTGAGATGATGTGTGGTTTTTGAACTGTTTGTGTGGTTATTGAACTTTTCATTTTTCATTGAACTAAACTGTGCACTCCCATAAAACCCTCTCCCCTCCCCTCTCCTCTCCTCCTACCTGTCCCATTGAAATAAAAAAAATCACCTATAGTTATTCTTTCAATTGAGGTCTACTGTCACTGAACTGATGTGTGGTTTTTGAACTGATTGTGTGGTTATTGAACTTTTGATTTTTCATTGAATTGAACAGAACTAAATTTTTCTTGTCAAAATGAACTTTGAATTTCATTGGTTCAAAGGAGACAATGTTATTAGAACTTAATGCATGGGTCCATTTCTGCTGCTTGCAAACCTCTATGAATTCGCAATATTTTTTACTTTATGTTCTCTTCCCCAACCTTGGAGACAGAGAAAAAGACAAAATCCCACCCTTAAATATTTGGCATCAACTAACACAACTGAAATAACTGGTAACTAATTATATGAGGTACAAATGATATTGTCAGCCATAAAGAGTTTTCAAAGTCCATTTGGCCCTCCATGTGTCGAGGACATTAAAACAAGGTAAGAACATCAGTCATGTGGCGTACTGTTTGTTCTTACCACAATTTGACGTCGCATGTGCATAGTTATAGTACAAATGTATAAAAAAGCCTTAACCCATGAGCACCCCCCAAGTGGTGAGAGTGCAGATGAAGTTAAGGGTGAAGGTGTTGTTTCTTTCAATACTTGAGAAATAATGTCATTCACAATAATGCTATTTAATTTAGTGTGTTAGGAAACTCGACCAACACAGCTTTCCTCTTGAACACAACGTTTAATGCTCATTAGACATCGATGTACAACCTTTTGACGTCCGATCTAGCGACATTACAACACTTTCGATATACGAGCGAGCAAGATGAACAAGGGCACGTGACTTAGAAAGTTAATTTACTAGGGTAGGGTAGGGTAGGGTAGTCATAAGTCCAGTCTCTCTCACTTTCATAAGTATATACTAAAAAGTGCTGCTTTTAACTAGAACTTATTTCAAGTACTGCTATAACAATCATTAGATGGTATTGAGGACCAGCGAAGTGGCAGATAAAATCAAATTAGGAACGAAAATTGACGGCGTATAACTAGATAGAAATTCGTAGAACAGTTGGCCATTGAGAAAATAGTCTGATTTGTGACAAAATTATATGTCCTTTTCAGATCACTCCCCTGACAAGGGAGGGGATGGGGAGAAGAAGGGGGCAGTATTGAAGCTGGGCAACTGCATTATACCCGGCCCTAGCAGCCGAAGGTAGGATACCAAACACATTGTTCAATTTCCCTTAATATTAACCTACTCTTTCTCTGCGATGTTCAACCCAAGTAACTAACCAAGATGATCGATTTTTACAACTCTTAAGAGTGACAACCCCTAATGATGAAATATTCCTTCTCAAAGTCAAAGCGAACTGTTGCATGCCTCCTTTGGCGTTTTGGTAAAGCTGACAAGAGTGACATCATTCTGAGAAGTCGCATATTTTTGGCTTTGCATTTCAAAGCTGTTGTTCAATGCTTCCTCTGTCAGGTATGTTTCATCTTCCTCAAGACCAATGTTTGTTGTTCCTCTGTTTTTCAATGTCCTGGATATGGACGGCATTTCGATTGTACCTGTTTGTAGTTGGTGCTTCAGAATATTCTTGCCAGCCAGTCCCCGTATTTCTCCCTGTAGTTCATTCAGAGGGAGCAGCAGGGCCAGACAGCAGGACAGAGACCATTTAGGATTCTTGCGCCAATCTTTTATGTAGCGATAAATATAGACAGCGTACTGAACTGTAACAAGGAAAAGGAAAACAAATAATTAACTCAGCAACTAGTTACTACTATCTTATGACTACTTCGCCATTCCCAAAACGTTTTTACTTTCAGTAGCTCTCTCCTTCATAGACGTCTATCGCGCTCAAGCGTAGACTGCAAAGAGGGGAAAAATAAAGGACCACGGTTGAGGGAAGGCTAAAGAAAGGGAGTAACGCTGGCAAGTGAGAGGAAAGGAAGAAGGCTGCTCCCCTTTTCTCGCACCTCTCGTATCCACCTGCTCTTTTTTTATATATATTTTTTGTTTTTTGGGTTTTTTCCCGTTTCCGAGAGTTGGCCTCGTTTTATCTGAAGGGGAGAAAGCTTGTGTAGTGTGTTAACTTTGCACGTCAAAGCCGCATGGTGAGTATTGGATAACAAAAGCAGACTACAAGTAATAATACATGGCGACTGTGTTCGCTAACAATGATGCCATGGCTATTAAACATTCCCCATTCTGGATCTTATGATTACGGTTTTGATTCAAAGTTCGTAAAAGCTTAGACAAAAGGTAAAGCCCCTCGGGCCTAGTGTCCCACCATACTGCTAGAGCTTGGTCGTCTTTCTGTACTATAAAGCACCTGCGAGTATTGCTACTGCTTTAGGATTTATCTCCCCAGAACTTATTCAGGTTTATCTGACAGTCCGCCGGTATCCAATTTATGCTCCTGGGTGGAGAGAGACAATGCCAATGTGCTATAAGAGTAAGGTGTCTTGCTCAAGACCACAACACTCAACAACCACTTGGCGAAGCATCGTATGTTCAAGGTCCTAAAAAACGCTTTTACTGCCAGTAATTCCCCTTTGCCGACGTCGATGATGAAAATGTGGACGGCTTAGTGGGGTGACGGGTTGAGTCTGAACAAAATCGATGACATCAGATGAAAACGGGAGCAATGTAACAAATCAAACTATTGATGTGACGTAATACGATTGTAGAATGGATTAAATCTTTTAAAGCTCGGCAAGGAATTAAAAAAAATTTGACGCTCACCCACAAGAAGCCCGATCATCAAGGAATTAGCTCCAAATACCAAAATCTTGAACGTGATCGTATCCACATATGAATCGATGGAGGCAGGAATGTTCTCTTTGGGAATTTTACTCACAGCTCCTATTCCAAGATTAACAAACGTGACGGCAAGAGATATTATCATTAACCTGTTCTCGAACGGATCCACAATTGGTCTTTTGTAGGCGAAGAACATCCCATAGAGACCTGACAGAACACATACCAATCCTATATAGGCCCTACTCTCCCCTCCCACGAGTATCAAACCTGACGTGAGAACAACCTTTCGAGCTGTTTCAACTAATTCCCAATACCACGCATGAGGATTGTAATTCTCTGAGAGAAATCTCAATCCTACGAGAAGCTCCGTACTTTTTTCTTGGCGATCAGATGATTCGCGATCGTCTTCGTCTTCTTCTTCGGTCTTGTTTCGAACAGGGGCCCTCCGTTGCTTCCATAGCGCTATCAGGGATGCTGCCGGTAGAAAGATGATGTATAAAATAGTGCAGTATGCAACGACAACAGGCTGATAGTACTCTTTCCCTTCACATTTTACAGTGTAGTCTGCCTTCAGGAAAGTGTGGCACATTTTTAGTTCATTGTCAATGCAAAGTTTGTGACATGCAAGTGGGAGCACACTTGCTGTCCTTGAACACGTGCTGAGATAGGTTACGTAAAGGAAGAAAAACAAACCCCTGTATATCAGTTCTTTTGTTTGTGAGTTTTTCATTGCTCTCTGTTCGACATTTAAGGTGCTTCGCATTAGAAGCAAATACCTGATTCCGTAAACAGAGAACGAAATGATCATTGCGGCAGCATTCATTGCGAGTATGGCAAACAGGTTTCCAAATGCGTTGACTTTTACACTTGGAAAGAGGCAGTGTATAGGTGCAATCTGGAGAACATTAAATTGCAGCACCTCAGAATATTTTCCAATAATGGCTAGGGAATCTGGCCATTCAATATACGTAAATGCTTCTAGAAGACCAAATGTCACCTGGTAAAAGCCAATGACAATTTTTAGCCTTCCAAGAATAATATCCACCGAAGAACGTCCTTTAGTCTTTTTGCTTTTCTTTCGGCTTGTCCACACCACGATTGCAACGACGATTGCAATGACTGCCACCACGACTGACAGCTGTCCAATCATCCATTGCTTGGTTGGGCACAGTTTGCATGTTTTTAATATCTTATAATAACCAGCACTGCATACTTCGCACAACGGACCTTTATAGCCAGCTTGACAGGAAGAATCTAAACCTCCCATGCATGATTCCTCTCTTGAGCATTTATGTGGCAAAGGAAGGGCGTATGGGTACACAATGGTGACAGAGTTACGATCTGAAGAATTCACCGGCGTCAGAGGACTAACAGTGTTGTTAGCGAGAGTGATCATGAAATTTTCATAAAACAGTCTGTGTGTGTCATTTTGCCATTCCCACCAATAGCCATTATTTAATGTGGCGTAGTCATCTACACATTTCAGTCCATCCTGGTTGCATGGTTTACAGTCTTCAAAAAGGTGAGCACGAAAAAATCCTTCCAAACATTTACAAGCTCGGTACCCAGCGAAAGCACTGGTATCAGTTCCTATCGAAAGAATAAAACAATGTCAAAATATAGGGATAAAATAGCAAATTATGTTAGAATGATTTTCAATTGAGTGTCGTATTACCACGACTCAATTTAGTGCTCTGATAAATCACAGCAAGACATGAACAACACAATGAATTTCCCCTTTTCTCCGGAAACCAAAAAATATCAAAATCAGGCTTTTTAGCCCGGCCCTCTTTGGAAAAAACGGGACAGGACTAATATAATGGCACCCGAGAGGGATCATCCCAGATAACCTGACAGCTTAGACTTGAGGATGCATCCTGTCAACACTTTTATTCCACTTTCACACGTTTATCGATGTGGCAATGACAAGTTTACCTTGTGGGCAAGTGATACAATCCCAAGGCCTCTTTCCTGGCGCCTTGCTGTAAGGCACAAAGGTGCCATTTGGACATTTTAGGCAGCTGTCACCAACAAACGCTTCGCTGTCCGAGTAAAAACCACCTGTAAAAGAATAATAAATATATAAAAATAAGTGAAAATGTTTTTGTCAGGGTTACAAAAGCATTGCACAAAACCAGGAAGTTAAAAGTTTAATTTCGAGTTCATTTCTAGTGTACTTTATAAGTTGAGTTTCAAGTGATCTTCTAAGCATACTGGTATGACTACATATTTGATACAGCGGAACCACGATTTAACAAAGTCGCTGGGGACCGGCCAAATTTGTTCGTTAAATCGAGGGTTCGTTATATCGAAAACCTCGATATAACGAACTTGAGGGGAAACGACCAAAATGTTTGTTATATCGAGGTCATAGTTAATGATTGATTTTCAACACAGGTGACTTCTGTCACGCAATTCAATGCAATTTTCGTCACCCAGAAGTGCCGCGTTTTGAGATGCAATTCATTAAGCATGGTGGCTTTCAGTAGCAATTATTTTTACTTTTGAGCAGACACGCAGCTTTTGTTTACAAAAAAACGACACTTTCAGAGTGTTGATTTGTTCAGTGTTTATCTCCTGTCGCGTGTTGACATTGTAATTTGTTATATCGAGGTAGATTTTACGTTTGGGCTTCCGGATTATGTTCGTTATATCGAAGAATTCGTTAAATCGAGGTTCGTTATATAGAGGTTCTATTCCATACATTTTACTGTAACTTTGGACAGGACAAAGAATATCGTTCGTTATAGCAGGGACTTCGTTTAATAGAGGTTCGTTAAATCGAGGTTCCACTGTATAAGCGTTATTGAGCAGTATATTTTTAATATCGTCTCCGTTTCCCCTGCCCCAATTCAACAAGCTTTGAAATAACAGTGCCCCATTGTATATCCAAATTGGTTCACATCGGTGCAGGCCGCACATATTTGGTAATTTTCAATATAACCAGAATACCACGTGATCAAAGACAAGACTTACCAGCAGGACAATCCACGCACTCAACGGTATCAGTAAATGTAACAGGGGGTTTGACAAACGTGCCGGTTGGACAGGGAAGTAATCTGAATTCACCTTGCGTTGTACTAGCAAAACCGGCTCGGCCAAAAGTTCTTAGCAACACGCTCTTAAATCTTTCCTCGGAGATGTCGACATATTCGGAATCATCTTGTCCTAAGCCACTGCATTCGATTAAATAAGGAAATAAGTATAACATATAACATGATTTGAAATATGTAATGAAGTAAGTAAGTAACTGTATTTAACCAGGGTAGCCCATTCAGCTACGAGGTTGGTATCCACATGGGCCCTGGGAAATAAGGGTTTGTAAAAAAATTTCTTAAAGTGAAAGAGGAAACGAAAAGAAGACCTGAATAGATATATTCAAGATTAAAAAAATACAAGTATAGAACGAAAGTCAATAAAAAAATTGTGTCCAAAAACATTATGAATTAAAAATGGTCAACTATAATACTTTTGAAACTATTTAGGGACGGCGCATTTTTAATACAAGGGGACAAAGAGTAAAAATATATAGTACCTGCGTACTTAAAAGTTCTTTAGCCTATATTGCGTGCAGGCTTTGGAGAGTACAGGTCGTTTCTTCTCCATGGTATCAGATTATTTAAGAAATTATAAATTAGACTACATTTGTGTATTTTTCTTCTTGAAGCTAAGCTTATCCAGTTTAACACATAGAAACTGCCATTTGAAGTTCTCCTTCGGAGCATAATTCGAGCTGCACGGTTCTGAAGGCGCTGGAGCTCTTTGCAACATCCTTCTGCGATTTCACCCTACGCTATAGGCAAACAACGGCTGCAGGAGTGAATTGTATACCTGGTTAGAGGCTTCCAACGTAAGGCATGATCGTATGCGAGATAATATGAATAGCCCAAGACTTTTACTAACTTTGCTACTTACATACTCGACGTGATCCTTCCAGGTAAGGTTTTCGTCCATAACAAGACCCAAAAAGCTAAATTTGGGTACTCTTTCTAAAATCTTTGCATCTATTTCCATGAATTTTTACGTGATAAAAGCGAGCCTCGAAAACTTTAAATTAAAATTCATATATCGGCAGAAAATATACTTACAGATGAACTCTGGCCTGTTCTTGTTGATTTGCATCCATAAATTTCATGATGCCTATTTTACCCTCTGTTGTGCTTCTACGAAACATGGAAAAGCAATTTTTAAAAAAAGCTCTATCAATCAGAATTCCATTATGTAATAGTTTGGGATTTCTGTTTTTATGTCATTCTATTTCAAAAGCTCTTCTGAAGGCGCTACTTAAGTGATGAATTTTCCCACGGATTTAACAGACGAATACGGTATGGAAACCTAGAAAACGCAGTTTTCCAATTTTCCTCCAATGCTTCTCAATTAGGACTGGAAAAAGATTACTTGCCAAGTTATTTTAGTTTACCGAGTTTGAAAACCCCAGAGGTACAGGAATTAAATCCCAAGTAAAAATTTTGTTTTGCACCATGTCTGCCCCAATTCAATATGGCGGCCGATTCTCGCGTCCAGCTCATTTGCATTATTTACCTCTGCTTTTCACTTTCATTTTTGTTTTTTTTTTAGCTCAACTATGATTAATATGACTATGTAATTTATTTTATGATTTACTGTAGTTCTGCCATATATTTTGGTCCCATGTGTAACTATGATAATACTTTGTTCCAATTACTTAACTGAGGGAGCCAATTCCTTATAAGCCCGGTGTCTTTTCTTGGGTTCCTCGCCATTAGTGTTTAAATAATTAGTTTTTTTCCTTGCTTTTGTACAACTTATGGCTAAACGATAAACTGAACTGCATGACCGTGTCGGTTGAGTTCGTGAAGCTGAATGTGTTAATTGATATATATCTTGAATGTTAATACTTGTAATGCACTGAGAGCAGTTTGTTCGTAACTTACATAGTGGTTGTTAGATCACGAATCCCGTTGAAAGACTGAAGACTCACTGCAGCTAATTTAGTCCGTATCATATATCTAGTAGAATAAAATGTCATTATTAATTGTTTGAATCTCAATAAATTGCAATATTTATATAATGAGTGGTAAATGTTTCGATGGCCTGAAGACTATCAGAAGAACACGTGACCTCCATTTGAAATCATCTTTTTTTTTTTCAAATGGCTCACTCGAATTCCACCAGCTTCTACCCCCACATTGCAAAAAGAAAGTAAAAAGTGGTTCTGTAACGTCGGTACTTTATTTTCGGAAATTAACGTTTAAGTTAATCAAGGTATTTGAAAATAATGCATTTTAAAAGAGCAAAATTGAGGGAAGGAAGGAAGTTGACGTTAACGTGGAGGCTACATTCTCAAATAAAGGGAATTAACGAGAGAGTGAAATTTTGCAGAGGGATTTTTTCGGTAAACAAGAAAATGGACCATTGCAAAACATTAGAATTTCAACGGAAGACTGTATTCACTGTAAAAACACTGAACTAGACATTGGAAAAAATCTGTCAGTTGAAATTTTGAGATAAACGAGTTTGTGACAGGCAATAGTTGGTGTAAAATCGGCCATGTTACCATAGCAAAGGAACTAAGATCACTTTAAATACCAAAATAACAACGTTTCAATAAAAAATGGTTTCACCAGGGTTTGAAAGTAGTTGCAAATGAAACATTTACTTGAAAACTGCGGTATTCAGACACCCCACATGTAAATTATCTAATTAAAGTCAGCAGTGGGGCATCTTCGTGACGCTTTTGCTTGAAGCATGATGCATGGAGCATCGTTCAAAATCGACTGAGATGGATATAGACGTATACACTTCGGGAGTTTGGGGCTTCAGCGCTCTCGTTGGCCTTCCAGTCTTACAGATGAGGCATCCCTTATTTCCCTTTCCAAATTACATACACTCTGATCGGGAATACTATGGTCTACTACTGTCAGTTGAGTGATCAAGAAAGCTATCTTGTGAGGGACATCCTACGTGCATGCTCTATGCTGATATCTAAAGACCTATAGGTTACATCTGTTAAACCCAGGAGTGCCAGCAACATTGTGCAGTCTCACTATTACTCTAACAGTATTAGAAAGCAATGTCTAAGACAGCAATGGAAATAAAGATACCAAGTTCTACTCACATGAAGAGATTTTCTTTTGCAATGGTGAAAGCTCCAGTTCCAACGGTCTTGATGGGGTTATCTGAAAGCATTCTATATGAAAGATAACCAAAACTATATATTGTAATTCAAAAAGCCTCCATTTCCTTACAGTTAACAAAAAAAGCATGTGTTTAACTTCGCTTTATAACATAGCTAGTAAATTTGTGTAATCAAATTCAATTGCGCGCGCGTACTCCATATTCCCATTGTGCACGCTGATGACGTCACAAACAAATGCTCCGGAAAGAAAATATTTCTCCGTGGTGACTTCGGTATTTTGCATTCAAAAACGAGAAAAACTTCAGCAAAAAGTTACAGATGGCAACAAGAGAGCCAGCTGATGAAGAAGATCTGGCTACTACTTCTTTGGAATTGGAGTTTTTAACTCCCGAAAAAAAAACCGAAAGAAAAGGAAAGAAGAGAACAAGCAAGGCCCGTGTCATCGTGTCTCGCAAATCGGTGAGGGTAAAAGGCGGAAAGAGTTTGCGGAATGGTATGTGGAATGGCGTGCGGAATGGCATAATTATGCGAAATACGATTTGCGCGGGGAAAAAATTAACTGAAGAGCGCATCCTGTTTTCGCACCAATTTCATAAGAGCAGCGGTTTTTTCGATGTTGCGGACTATATACAACCAAACAACAACAAAAAAAAAAAGAAAGCAAGTCACTGTTGAGCTGCTGAGCTAGCTACCACTAATACGGCGATTCAGGTGGCTATAGTTCAGTTACACGTTATCAAACTAAACATATCCGTCTTTAATTGAGGTCTTTCAGTGCCAGACGTCCCAACCTAAAATGAGATTTGAAAGCGAAAAAGCCCTAGAGCAAAAAAGCAGATGACAAGTATGGTGCCTAATTATCGACACTGGTTGTTTGAAAGGTTGTGAAACTATTCTTATCACAAATGCATTTTGGTCAAATTGTTGTTCATTTTCCCGCTCATGACAAATGAATCATCGAGCATACAGGTTATGAGAATTCATGTTTTACCGAGGGTTAAAAAAAAAAGAAAAAAAGGTTTATTATTTGTTCTCGGTAAAGGTTCAATCTTTGTCCTGAGAAGACTTCACGCTGCCAAGTCATTTTTGTCAACCGAAGTCGCATGGAGTAAAGTGAACATGAAATTTAATTTACTACGGATTTACTCATAATTCCTTGAATGCGAAAACTATAAACAGTTTTCATCGCTTTCTTTACCCTCACTTCTTCCAAATCAACAATCAGACGATCAAATCCTCGAATTGTTGTTAATATTTTAATAGCAAGAGTCCGCAGCATCAAAAAAGCTGCTGCTCTTATAAAATTGGCGCGAAAACATGACGCGCTCTTCAGTTAATTTATTTCCCGCGTAAATCGTATTTCGCATAATTATGCCATTCCGCACGCCATTCACCATTCCGCAAACTCTTTCCACCTTTTACCCTCACTGCTCGCAAATCTATTAATTTTCAGGCGCTAATTTCGCTTGCTCAGAGGGAAAACACACCTTTTCCAACGATATACTGAAAGAAAAACTGCTAATACTCGACAGTTTCAACAGCGGAAATCCGATAATGACCGGTGAAGAAATTGTGCTTCAAAGACGAATTGTCGTTTTATCCAGCCAACGAGCAAGCGGACATCTCAGATCATTTAAGCCACGGACTTTCTTGGTGATGCTCGAGTACTTGTGGGAATCCAATTCACAAGACCTTGCAGGTTTGATTGTGAACACTTTTCTTATTGACCGATTCTTCATATTCCTAACATTTTTTGAAATTTTTGAAAACCGTGCTCCGCACGGTTCGATAAATTCACTTCAAAATGGACTTGCAGTTCTTTCAAATCGTCTGCGCGTTTATCGTCTCGGATTAAAAATTATACGCCTTTGCTTCTTAGAACAAAGACTTATCTGACTAAATTTTCCATTTAGGAAAGCTTCAGTTGTCTGTTTTCTTTCTATTATCATTCATGAAACGTGACAACTGCGTAAATCTTGCGTAAACAAACACAAGTCCTCGCGAGCGGAAAGAATTATCCCCGTAACGCGAGGATCAAATTTTCTAGTTTGTTTTTTGGAAAAAAATTTAATTGGCAGCCAGTGTATTTTATTCGATAATTAGAAACTTAAACTATTTTAGACCAAAGGGGTGTTGCTTTTTTTACCCTGTAAGTTGTGTATTTTTACTGAGCATGGGGTTGTTTATTACCACTTTGCACATTGGCTGAATGCTTGGAAAACCTCTGGTCGACCTAGAATCAACGGGTTAAACTACCGCGTTGAAAATGTTATAAAACAATTGGTTCATGAGTCAGCTGTGCGTTCATCGAGGTTCTAGAGTTGCTAGAGATTCTAGAGAAGCTTAAGTTGCTCTCTGCTACGCCTCGAGCAACTCTTACTTCCCGCGTGCTTCATATCTCGATGAACGTACGCTGACGCACGAACCAATTGTTAAGTTTAAAAGGTTGGTTGTAATGCGCATGATACATCCTGCAGAAATGGCTACATAGACTTAAGTAATCGATGACTTATTCTCAAACGGGAGGAAGAGACTTGTCGAAAACAAAACTGCCGCGATTATTATCGACAACTAAAGTGGTTCTCCTTTTGAAAAGCTACAGTACTTTGTTGTAGATGCATTTAATTTTTACCATTTGCAGTCGATAACTTGATTCACACATCGATGTTTTGTCATCGACGACTAAAAATTTATTGATATTAGTTTGTCTCGTCTATGGAGGCCCTTAATGCACCGATCTAGGTTATGTAATTTGACTTGTCAAAGCGGTATAATTATTTTGTTTTGACAACATCAAGCTAGAAAGCATGCAAAAGGACTGAATGCGTGGTATTAACATTGATTACTGCATACTTACAAATAGTTAAGACGTGTGAGATTGACAAAGGCATCGTTTGGAACGGAGCGTATATCGTTGTTTTGCAAAAATCTAAGAAATATAAATATATTAAGGAAATAAATATACACCAAGGTGAAATTATTATTTTGAGTTTGACGCGTTCTTAGTATGTTGTTTTAAAAAGTTACGTGGTATTAAATTTCCAAAACCCAGTGTAAACGTGACCAGGAAACCTAAAAAAGAACGTTATCCGTTCCATCAGAATCAGATTCCTTTGGCATACGTACATGTTGTTCCTACGTGTTTTAATCTCCATGCAGAAACGCCTGCAGAGCTAGACCTCGTATAATGAATTGTTAAATCATACTATTTCTTTTAGCAGCTTTTTTCTTTGTATTGAATATTCCATCGTCTGTCATTTAGTTCCATTACTTTGCATCTTCATTAGAGAGTTGCGCGCTGTATAGTGTCACCTGAAATGTGCATAATAATATTAACTTTCAGAATCTTACAACCGTAATAAGTAGCTACTCACAAATGTTTAAGGAGCCATTGATTCCGAAACAAACCAGCTGTGATGTTTCTAATCCTATTTTCTTCCAGATGGCTATAGACAAAATATATCAGGTTACATGGATTACGAGTAACTTCTTCCTTTTACCAAAACAGAGCGCGTAAAACATGCGAGAGTCTGCTATAATCACCTCTCACGAGTTGACTTGATGTGCTTGTCGTCGAGGTAAGCGATTTTTAGGCGCTCGCATGTGTTTCGGCAAAAAATAACGGACTTCTCGTAGATAAACAACTGGCTGAGAGCTCAACAGATAGACCATCTGAATCGTACACAGATCCTCACAGTTATTTACGCAACTTAAGCAGCTGTGAAAAGAAAGCCTGAAAAATTATCCAGGCTTGAACGGGATTTGAACCCATGATAACTGTTATACCGGTGCAGTGCTCTACCAACTGAGCTCTCAAGCCAACTGGGAGCTGGTCATATTGTGAGTTTGTAATATGCACATGAAGGATGAATAAATGGCTTGACGGTTTATTTGGGCAGCAACATTACTCGACGGTTTTTTGTTTGTTTGTTTATTTGTTTCCTTAAGTTGGCAGTTAATACTAGACAAAAACCAACGATATTCTTTAAGTAAACAGTACACAGTCCTGCAGTTGCGTTGATTGTAGACGCTCTGGTGATAAGTTCTTCCTGTACTAAACGATTTCCACGAACTTTCTTTCCCTGCGTACTTTGCAAGATATTTCATAACTTTACTCGCAGTACGGGATTTGATTTTCCTTTGCAAAGGCGCTACGAGAGTTTGATATGGTATCTGCTCAACCCCCTCTTTCCTTCGAAACATAATGGTCTATGACCTATAATGTTTGTTAACACCTAAACAAGTTGAAATCGTGTTAACACGTCAAGTTAACAGCAACGTGTTGAAGAGACACGCAATATAAGGATGAACATATGAATCAACTCACAGGGCCTCCAATTCCAGTAGGTTGGAAAATATGTCTTGAGGAAGATGACTAATGTTATTTGAATATATGACCCTAAAAGAGATAGAACATTTTTTAGTTTCAGCGTGAAGAGAAGTAGAGATGAGAGACACGTCCAAGCCTCGAGACATGATTCACTAGAATCCCTAGGAATCCCAACCTTGTTTTGCAGAAGGCCAGAGATCAGAAACTCTCTGTTTAGAGAAATCGTACAGGATAAAGATCACAAGCTTCATAGCCTTCTGCCCGTACGAACCAAAAAATTAATTTATTACAGTAACGTTTATGTTTTTAGCTTATATTCGTGTTCATTTAGTAGTTTTGATTACTTTTCGTTCAATGCTGTCGTTTTCCTGAAGTTTTGGGGAACTCCAGAAATCCAAGATGGCGGACCAAGATGGCCGCTGTTTGGTAATTATGACGTAAGTACCACACAATTTGACGCCATCACTTCTTGTTGCTGACCTTAAAGGAAGCATCATTGGACGTACTATTTATACTTCGATTTTTCATTATCATAGCTTTAATAGTCACGGGGAGGACGGAATCCGCCCCCCTGTACGACTTCAGAAAAAACAGGAAGGTAATAGCAATAATTATCCGAGCAACACAGATGTAACACCCGGAATTTCCGTGTGGTAAGAAAACAAAAGTATGTTGGGTTTAATAGATGGTTTCTACAGTAAGACACAATATAATGTTACCATACATACAAATACTTCAGCTTCGGTAGCTCGGAGAATATCCCAGGGGGTAAATGCTGAATTGCGTTTAACTGGAGATACCTGTGAGAAAAGAAAACACGTTATGTGCATACGGGACGAATAAAAGTTAAATTACAACAACGATGGACAAATAATGATGTTAACAGTGAAAGTTATTTTATGAATTCTAACCATGCTATCGGCACTAGAAGCATGAAAGTTAGGTTTCGCACCAACATATGATGACTTTATCGTGATTATCAAATGTGATAAAACCAATCTTGTTTACGTCGCTGTTATCGTTGCAGATCAGAATACAGCATTTCCAGACAGCTAGTTCTTTTAAAGTAGCCTTAAAAAACGCAAAGATTTTAGCTTTAAAGTTGTCACAGTTGTAAGGTAACTTAAATAGAATGTATTCGTATTCTCGGTATTAAACTAGACCTAACGATGCTTAAGCGGCGGAATCTTTTCAGTATATCCCATTTTATACCATAAATAAGATAAACATTTTTTAAAAGTATATCACCTATCAAAAACATAGAATCCCATGCAGAAAATTCTAAATTAAAGGGTAAAAGTGAAACAAGCGTGCAACAAACGTACAACAACTCCAACGCTGGCATCTTGGAAAATATTCCGAGCGGTAAATCTCGAATTTTATTACACAAAAGGTACCTGTTGAAGAGAAAAAAATTACAAACGTTATTTCATTCAGTCAGGACATTGAAAGTATCGAAAAAAATTTGGTTGATGTTGTTTAAAGATAGTCTATAGCTACAAGCCAAAAAGGTATATTTAAAACGCCGAACTTACAAATACTCTAAAGTCACCAGGTTGGAAAATATTCCTGAAGGTAGTTGCTGGATTTTGTTGTACGCCAAATCCCTGCAAAAAAAGGAAACTGTGTTGCATGCTTTTTAATATATAAGGAACACACCTTAGATTAATAAAACATACGGAAGAGCACGAATTCAAGAAGAGACTGGGAAATATTATTGTCTGACCTGCGGAATTGTAGTTAAGCTTCGTTGTGTTCATTTGAGATTTAATTTGACAAAAGCCATCGGTTGAAAAGAAAATATTACAAACGTTACTTTATTCAGTCAGGACACTAAATTGTCCAAAACATTTTGTTGCTGTTGTTAAAAGGTAGCTCACGTTATAGCTACAAACCAAAAATGTAGACGTAAAATGTAATACTTACAATTTCTTTAAAGAGGTCAGGTTTGAAAATATTCCTGAAGGTAGCTGCTGGATTTTATTGTACCCCACATTCCTGCAAAAAGGCGAGCCGTTTTTAACTTATAATACAGGCTTTATGAGCTTTAGAAACACAACTTAATCAGAACCTGAGTACTGGAGAAATGAAAACATACGAAAGGGCAAGAATGCAAAAAGAGACTCCATGTCGACGGTAACAAAAAAGACAAAGAATTTGCCATCCATAAGCATCAGCTGAGTGCCCATTTCAATAGAGTTTCTGCACATTAAGCTCGGAACTTCTCCAAGGAGTGTTACTGCAATAGCCTGGATTGAATATATGTTGCGATGTGCTCATTTGTATTAGTATTTTATAAATAGTGACAGGCCTGCGCGACTCTCACGTGCGTGTTTTAGCCGTTTTTAGAGTTTTGCTCTCACGAGTATATCTTTGAGAGACCTACCTCTTTTGTATGAAATTAGAGGAGGTTCCTTGTAAATTTCTCTGAGCAATGGTTGTCGTTCTATTAAATGCCAGTTTTCCATTAGTATTTGTTTCAAGTTTGTAACTGATGGGTGGTATTGCGTGACAAAAGGCAAGATTCTCTTGTTTGTGTGAGGTTTTTGTTGAAGGGCCTGTTTTCTATTTTCAAAAATCACTTCTGAGAGAGTTCTCTGCACTAGATTTTTTGGATAGCCTCTCTCGATAAGTCGTGATTCGAAATGTTTGATTTTTTCTTCAAATGTTGCTTTTGTTGAGTTTGTCCGGAGAAGTCTGAGGGCCTCTCCTTTGATGAAACCTCTTTTTACTCCTGGTGGGTGACACGAGGAGAAATGCGTATACTGGAATGTCTCAGTAGCTTTGTAGTGAGTGCGTACATCGAGCACTGATTCGGTAATGAATCTGTTGCCTTTATAAACCACAGTGTCCAGGAATGTAATTTCCGTTTCAGAAATTTCAGCCGTGAATTTGATGGTAGGGTGGTGATTGTTGGCTTGTTCAATGAACTGTTGTAACTCCTCTCTGTTGATATCCCAGAGGGAGAAGATATCGTCAATATATCGTTTCCAAACGAGCGGTTTGAATGCGCTTCGGTTAAGGAGTTCTGTTTCGGCTTTGCCCATAAAAATATTGGCGAAAGCGACTGCCATTTTTGTCCCCATGGCAGTTCCGTGTGTTTGTAGATAATTTTTACCACAGAACTGGAATGAGTTTTCTTGAAGTATAAGGCCTAGCGCTTTTTCCAAGAACCGCGTGGGGATAAGAGGTTGGTCTTTATAAAAAGAGTTGTATGCTCTGCATACTGTTTGGATTCCCTCCTCCTGCGGTATGTTAGTATAAAGGCTCGTTAGGTCCATTGAGACAAGAATTGTGTTCTCTGGGACTCTAGTTCCCTCCATGAAATTAATGAAGTCAGTTGTATCTTTGAGATATGACTTCTGCTGTTGTGCTATCGGCTGTAGTAGTTTGTCAACAAATGCTGATAACCTTTCTGTTGGACCTGAAACTCCTGAAATTATGGGTCTACCGACTGGAGTCGGTTTGTGTATTTTTGTGAGGGTGTAGAAAACTGGAATTCGAGGAGGATTTTGTGTTTGACAAAGCCATTTTTTAGTCATTTCGTCGATATGTTGTTCTCGGTAGAGTTCTGTAATTAGTTGTTCAACTCTGACAGATGTTTCTTCAACCATGGGTTCGTCGAGAGGTCTGTAGTGCTCTATGTTGTCAAGTTGGATTTGTCCTTCGGTCTTCTTGTCTGCTAAGCTCATAAAAACGGATGTAGTTCCCTTGTCAGCTTTCTTGATGTTTATTTAAGTGTTGTTTTTCAAGTCCTTGAGTGCTTTGCGTTCTGCGGGAGGCAGATTATTCTTAAGCTTTGAAATTTGTATTTCCGCTAGTTGAAATTTAACCCTTTCAAGATAACTCTCCAAAGCAACCGATGGTTGTACTGGTAGTTCCCAGTTAGACTTAACGTGGAAAGGATGAGGTTCTTCGTTTTTCCCGTGGAATATGTATTGGAGGCGCATTCTTCTTGCAAAGTCATTAAAGTCTTGCAAGAGTTGGCGTCTAATTAGATTATCATTTGTCACGGGTGTTGGAATGAATTTAAGTCCTTTCGCCACGAGGTTTACTTGGTCGCTTGTGAGTTCTATATTGGAGAGCTTTTTAATATGTTTTTTGTTAGCCTCAAAAGTCTCGTGTTTTTGTGCTATGCGTTTGAACTTTTTACGTTCTTTGCGTTTTTTGTGTGCTACACTTGGATTGTTTGTGACCCTTTTTCCCTCGTTAGTATTAGGGGATTCAGATAACAGACAGGTATACTGTTTCATGTCTTTATTGAAAGACTCCTGAAATTTTGACAGCAGATTGTTGAATTCGTTGAACTTATTCTGAATGCTCTCGGCTATCTTAGTTACATTGTTTGTTGTTACATTGGTGTCACTTTTCGCCGAGTGCGCTATTTCTGATCTAGATCTGTTCTTATTTCCATCAGTATTACGATGGACCACTTTCGTGTCTCTTGGAGCTATAGGCCGTTTCTGGCGTTTTAAAGCGATTCTATGCTTTTGAATTTGACGTTCGTGAAAGCTAGTCAGAGCGCTTACGATGCCTTGTTCTGCTTGGTTGCGAATACGTTTGATATCCGACTTAAAGTCATTGTCAGCTCTGATTCTGGCGCGAGCTTTATATTGCAGGGACTTGGGGCGAGATCCCTTGTCGGAATGTCTTTTGAGAGCCTTGATTGCCTCCTCACTCTGTTTGATTAGCCTCTCTGGCGAAAGTGTTTCACTGAGACGGCGTTTGCGGCCAATCTGGTATCTTTTGTGGTTCTGGTCCGTCATTCCAGTATACGCATTTCTCCTCGTGTCACCCACCAGGAGTAAAAAGAGGTTTCATCAAAGGAGAGGCTCTCAGACTTCTCCGGACAAACTCAACAAAAACAACATTTGAAGAAAAAATCAAACATTTCGAATCACGACTTATCGAGAGAGGCTATCCAAAAAATCTAGTGCAGAGAACTCTCTCAGAAGTGATTTTTGAAAATAGAAAACAGGCCCTTCAACAAAAACCTCACACAAACAAGAGAATCTTGCCTTTTGTCACGCAATACCACCCATCAGTTACAAACTTGAAACAAATACTAATGGAAAACTGGCATTTAATAGAACGACAACCATTGCTCAGAGAAATTTACAAGGAACCTCCTCTAATTTCATACAAAAGAGGTAGGTCTCTCAAAGGTATACTCGTGAGAGCAAAACTCTAAAAACGGCTAAAACACGCACGTGAGAGTCGCGCAGGCCTGTCACTATTTATAAAATACAAACCAAAAATGTAGACGTAAAATGTAATACTTACAATTTCTTTAAAGAGGTCAGGTTTGAAAATATTCCTGAAGGTAGCTGCTGGATTTTATTGTACCCCACATTCCTGCAAAAAGGCGAGCTATTTTTAACTTATAATACAGGCTTTATGAGCTTTAGAAACACAACTTAATCAGAACCTGAGTACTGGAGAAATGAAAACATACGAAAGGGCAAGAATGCAAAAAGAGACCCCATGTCGACAGTAACAAAAAAGACAAAGAATTTGCCATCCATAAGCATCAGCTGAGTGCCCATTTCAATAGAGTTTCTGCACATTAAGCTCGGAACTTCTCCAAGGAGTGTTACTGCAATAGCCTGGATTGAATATATGTTGCGATGTGCTCATTTGTATTAGTTTAATTCCAAACGCTTCCCTACACAGCCACTCACAAACCACTTTTTTCACAGCAAGCACACTCCAAGCTGCTCAATCAAGGAACTGCCTTACCGACCCTGTAACAAAGCATCGACAACAAACTTCAAACGGCAATGCTTTTCAGAAACATTTCTTCTGCCGTATTTCAAACACCAACTCCTCATGACATTTAAATTTCCTGTGATGTGCCTCCTCGATCCTCTCTGCCCATGGTAGTGTTAGCTCCAAAACCAACAAAACTCTCCATCCATCACTAGTAGAACTGGTCTAAGGTTAGAAATCACCATCTTTTCCGAGTCCTATCAACCTTTACACTCCAATTTTGCTGCGCCAGCTCCTACATTGCTTTCCGCTTTGGTCTCTCCCGCACCGCTTTTATGAAGAAGAACAATAACAATAACAATCCACCCATAGAATTTCTTGTTCCGTGTCATAAATGAGATAAACATAGCTTAAAAGCATATCATCATGAAAAAATAGAACCCCATAGAGGATATTCTAAATGAAAAGGAAAAAACGAAACGGGCGTGCAATACACATACAACAACTCCAAAGCTGAGAGCTTGGAAAATATCCCAAGAGGTAACTCTTGAATTTCATTTGACCAAAGGTTTCTGTTGAAAGAAAACATCAAAAACGTTACTTCATTCAGTCAGGACATTGAAATAAAGTGTCAAAAACATGTATATGTAAAATGCCAAACAATGTTCCTAAAGTTGTTAGGTTGGCAAATATTCCAAAGGGTAGTTGCTGGATTTTATTGTACGCCAAATCCCTGTGAAAAGAGACATGTTTTTAATGTAGAGACTGCGGACAACATTACTGCATGGTCCCGGCTCAGAAACACCACCTTCTCCTGAAGGGTCCGATCAACCTTCAAACTCCAATTTGGCTGCGCCATCTCCTACGTCGCTTTCCTTATTGGTCTCTTGCGTACCACTTTTAAGAAGAAGAACACCAAGGCCTACTCTGGGACCTAAAGTCGCCTAAAGTCGCCTTATGTCGCCTTAAATACCCTCGGTAAGAGGGTGGGGGGATCTCATATAAAATTGAAGGGGTGATCGCCATACCTTTTATGGGTGAATATTTGGGTGTTAAAATCTAAAATTACTTCATCAGATACATTGTGGTACTTTTTAAGGAAATGAGCCAAAAAATATGACAGGCAGCAAATGCCAATCAACTGATTTGGTACCTCTAAAATAAAATGATAAAAAAAGTTGTTCAGATCATGCCCACAAAACATAATTCTGATACCTTTTAGGACTTCTTTTTAAAATTTTCGAGTTTATCCCTGTCACTTTTATATGGGAACCGCCCCCACCCCCTGCCGGTCTTTTAAAAATCGCTTAGATTAGAAAAAGCTCAAATTTCCCCTACAGGATAAACTTACCCACTTCAATAAAACAAATGAATTTGTTTTCCATAATAGTGTATTCACTGAGTAACCCATCTCTGCCAGTGACTCAACTGATAGTCTTAATATTATGTAGTGCCATCAACCATCCCCCATACAAATGTGAGAACTTAAAAGCTGGGGTTAGAGGACCCTTTCTACCTAAAAACATGCACATGTAAAATGCCAAACTTACAATGTCTTTAAAGTTGTTAGGTTGGAAAATACTCCAAACGGTAGTTGCTGAATTTTATTGTACGCCAAATTCCTGTGAAAAGAAGACATATGTTTTGTAATGTATAAGGCAGGCTTTATGAGCTTTAGGAATACACAGTAATCAGAACTCCAGGGATGAAAACATACGAACAAGGAAGAGTACAAGAAGAGACCGCGGACAATAATACTGGTCTCGGCCCAGAAACACCACCTTCTCCGGAAAGGTCCGATCAACCTTAACACTCCAATTTGGCTGCGCCATCTCCTACGTCGCTTTCCTTATTGGTCTCTTGCGTACCGCTTTTAAGAAGAAGAACAACAACAGCAGCATGGCACAGTAAAATAAGTCAGCTATATGCGTAGCAGCAAATAAATCCAGCCATGGCATTCCTTATTCATGCCATAAATAAGATTAACATAGCTTAAAAGGACATCACCTAATAAAAAGTAGAACCCCGTGCCGAAAATTCTAAAAGATAAGGAAAACACGAAACAAGCGTGCAACACACGTACAACAACACCAACGCTGACTGCTTCGAAAAAATTCCCAGAGGTAAATCTCGAATTTCATTATGCAAAAGGAATCTGTTGAAAAGAAAAAATTACAAACGTCATTTCATTCAGTCAGGACATTGACAGTATCGAAAACAATTTGTTTGTTATTGTTAAAAGATAGCCTATAGCTACAAACCAAAATGTATAGGTAAAATGTCAAACTTACAAGTCCTCTAAGGTCGTCAGGTTGGAAAATATTCCCGAAGGTAGTTGTGGAATTTTATTGTACCCCAAACCCCTGCGAAAATAAGAACTATGATTTTAATATATCAGGCAGGATTTATGAACTTCAGCCGACACAAATTAAACAGAACTCGAACGATGAAAACATGTGAACAAGCAAGAGAACAAGAAGAGCCTGGAAAATATTATTGTACCTGAAGAAATGCGATTAAGTCTCATTGTCAACGGTAACAAAAAGACAGAATTTTCCATCTACAATCAAGAGCTTAGTGCCAATTTCAACAGAGTTGCTACCAATAAGTTCGGTACTACTCCAAGGAGGGTGATCATTGTAGCTGGAAAGGATGTTGCGTTGTGGTCATTTCATATCTTTTTTAAACTCCAAGCGCTTTCCTTTATACCGCCACTCACAATGAGTGAATGAATGAATGAATGAATGAATTCTTATATACCGCACATATCACCAAGTCTCATGGTGGTTTACAATTCTATGGGGTGAGATCGGAAGTCCTCTGGCAGCCGCTATCGGTCCATATTAGATCTCACCTACCCACCCACTCAACCCAAGCATGAGTGTGAAAGATAGAAGGCCAGACCCCAACACCGGGAACTACGTCCCCTACTCTTGCGAACAGTGTGTGAGTACTTTAATGTCCCACAAAGTTATTATGAAGAAGGGTTGTGAGACGGGACCTACGATTTATCGTCCTTATCAGAGAAGACTAGAAACTCTAACCATTTGCAGATGTCATTACAAAGGCAGCACTTTTCTCCTCAATCAATTTTAAAGACCCTTAGTGTTGGCCCGGCCGGGGTTTGAACCTGCGACCTCCCGCACGGGAGCCCGGTGCTCTACCAACTGAGCCAACCGGTCGGCGGTTGCCTCAATCCACTTTCTTGACATCAAGCACACTCACAAGCTGCTCAACTAAGGAACTACCTTACAAACTCTGCAACAAAACCCCGACAACACACCTCGAACGCCAATACTTCGCAGAAAAACACCTTCTTTAGCACCTCAAACGCCAATGCTTCATAACAGTTCATTTTACTCTAATGAGCCTCTTCGATTCTCTCTTCCCAAGGTAGTGTTAGCTCCCAAATCAACAACACTCTTCAATCCATTATAATAACCAGTCGACTCGGTCTCAGCTCACTTACAATGTCTTTAAAGTCGTTAGGTTGGAAAATATTCCGAAAGGTAGTTGCTGGATTTTATTGCGCGACAAGTTCCTGCAAAAAGGAAGAAAAAGAAGACGTATTTTTTCAATGTATACAAGGCAGGCTCTGTGAGCTTTAGCAACACAACTAAACAGCAACTCTGTGTAAGATCTAAAATCTAAAAAAAAAAGATTTCACAAACAATATATTCATCCATCAACTTCTCTTGGCAAGTAGGTATGAAATATTTAATTGTAGACGGAAAAAGTGAACTTTCAAAACATTTTCTGATTCGAACTTTTCACACCTCGGTTGTACTCCTCGAGTATATTCCGGAGTGTCAAATATTCGAATCAGAAATTTTAAAGAAAGATAGATTTATCCGATCGTATTTCATTTTTGTTACCTACTTTCCAAGAGAAGTTGATGGAAGAGTGATCAGCGAGATTTATATCTAGATGAAAATTGAGTATAAGGATCTTAGAAATAGCCCGATTTCAAACAGCACTCGAGAGATGAAAAGATTCGAACAAAGAAGAATGCAAGAGGAGACTGGAGAATACGATTATACCTGCGATTAAGCGATTAAGACTCAGAGTCAACGCTCACAAAAAGACAGAATTTTCCACCTATAATCATTAGTTGAGTGCCCACTTCAACAGAGTTTCTACCCAATAAGTTCGGTACAGTCCTCCAAGGAGTGTGATAAAAAAAAGCTGAAATGGAAGTTAGGTTGTGATCATTTGAATTTTTTTAAACTCCGAACGCTTGTCTTCACCGCCACTCACAAACCACTTTCTTTACAGCACGCACACTCACATCTGCTGAACCAAGGTACTGTCTTTCCGACCCTACAACGAAACCACGACAACAGATCTCAAACGGGAATACTTCGTAGGAAAACTCCTCATAACATTTCAAATTACTCTGATGCGCCTGCTCAATCCCCTGTTCTCAAGGTAGCGTTAGCTCCTCAAGCAGCAACACTCTCCCATCCACCGGCCCACGATCAGGGGCACAAAAAAACGCCTTTGTAAGATCGGAAGAGATAAGAAATTCTGAACAAACGTACAAGATCTTCAAACGTGAAAGGCTAGAAAATATCCCACTGCTCAGATACTGGATCCTGTTTGATGGCAAGTGCCTGCATGAAAACAAAACGACAATTATAGTTTATTAGAAACAATTCAAATGGCCTTCCAAAGGAAGATATCGGAGGAAACTCGTTACAAATCAAGCTTTACTCTGGTAAAGTACACTCAAACCATCACAATGTGGTCACCTTTTACTAGAATTGTTTCTAGAATCAACGGTGTCACAAAGAAGTGTTATTTATTTGTTCTGTATTCTATGAGTTTCCAGACAGTTACGGTGCTACCCAGTTACAGCAAGCTATAGTGTCGATCAGTTGTAGCATTTGTGTATACTGATATTGTCGCATCCATTGTTCAGAGATATTTCACTTGCACAACCAAAAGACACAGTTAATTAAGCAAAAATACAATTCTAGCAATTCAATTGGCTGTAGAATATCCCTGCAGGCAGATGTCCAATTTCATTCGGGTTCAAATCCCTATAAGACAGAAAAGAAAAACCGCAGAAAATAATAGTATAGGCACTGACAAATTTAACAACTTACAAGTAGACTGATTCGAGGCAGAAAATACTAATATACACATATAAAAAAACATACAAGTACAGCAACTTCGATAAGTTGGAAAATATCGTTGGCGGTAAATGTTGAATGTTAGTCGAAGTCAAATTCCTGAAAGAAAATAAAACATAAAAGTGCGAGGTGTTAAAAAGCACGTAAAAAAAGTGGTTCCAGTCATAATCATTAGTTAGGAGAAGGCAGGACCTTTAGTGTGGGGCGAGGATTTTTTTGTGGGAGAGGGAGGGGAGAGGGGGGTGTTAGTCATTTCCCAAATTCTAAACGCTTTTTGACACTAAAATACATCATTCTCTTCGGTTTTAAGGCGGCACTGGCAGTGGCGATTGCAATAGTTTTAAGGATTTATGTTTTTGACGGCATTTACCATTTCTACAAAGCTAAAAAAATCTGATTTACCTTGGCTTTTAAAACTCTAACAATAAATATATGGGGAAAGATGTACAATAACTTACAGCTCCTCCAGCTCTGACAAATCTATTCCCCTCAAATTAATGGATTCCCCCTCAAAAAATAGCAGTAAACGGTACACACTATATACCACTTTCGTTTCACCCATCTTCATTTGCTACCGTCCTTTGCCTCTCTAATATACAAGAAAGTCTGGATTGATATCTCAAGTACCTTAGGTTGGATGTACAGAAGCAAGTGTTCCTTAACAGATCTCCTTATACACAACATAGGGTGTCATTTACAAACAAGAAAAACCATTCAAGAAAAACCTTGTCAAGGAATAGTTGCTCATGACCAAACGGCTGTGTTGTTGGCGTATTCGTCACGGAAACCTTGCCCACCTTTTTTCATGCGAACAAGTGAAATTTTCAAGAAATTTAGCAAGTAAACTCGTTTGCAAACAGCCTTAATTTTTCAAGCACATGACTATAGAACAGGAAAAAGGCATTAAACGTACAACGTCTTCAGCAGCGTCAGGTTGGAGAATATCCCAGCAGGAAGTTGATGAATTTTGTTCCAATTGAGATTCCTAAATAAAAAGAACTAAACGCTCTTAGCTTCTTGTTCAGCTGTTGCTGGATTCACTCCGGGGTTTGAGCTATCTATCGTAGATGAAGATTAAAGAGATTAATAAGACTGCGTTTAATTGGCCGTGTTTCTTTGCCTTTTTAGACAAAGGAAAAATGGCATAGTCTTTGAAAGTCAGTTTGAAGACCATTGTCACTTAGCTGCAGTGCGTTTCTGTCGTTCATTTGGGATGGTCGTCTCTAAAAAGAAGGTAAAACGTGAAAATGACCTGGGCTAATTGATCACAATAAAACCGTGACATTTGAGAAAAACGTACGTACAATTTTCCCTTAAAAGGTGTTCAAAAGATTCAAAGATTTCAGGCCTTGCCCAGTTTGTTTGCTTGTACCCTTGTACACCTGCCAAAATGTGACAAACCCGTGCTTTCACATGACAAATCTCCATAAATTAAACTTCCAGTTATTGCTTAAATCCGTGTTTGACGTAATTTCTTTCTATAGAACGGTTTACAGTTAAGTGTCGAAAGTAATTTTGCGTTGCTTTATGTTTGCTTTACTGCATTCTGTGAATTTTAGCAAAACTCGCGTCATCTTCTCAACCAATGAAAAGCAAAAATCAAACCCAATCGTGACTCGTTCGCACGCTTTTTCCCGCGATTGTAGTTTGTAACATGTATTTGCTTCGAGTTCTGATTGGTTCATTGCGCTGTTTGTATCTGTCTCAAGTTCTTCTAATTCATCTCTTAATTACTTCTTCAAACAACATACTAATATGGCATAGCTTACAAATACTGCAAACTTGATAGTTTGGAGAATACTCCCACTGGTAGTCGTTCAATCGCATTCGATGCTAAATGCCTGAGGAAAACAAAGAAACATCTTCTATTTATTCAAGTCATTGAAACCAGCCAAAATATATATAAACCAAACACTTTTACAAATTTTGCTCCACATGCATTTACCTGTGAAAACATCAAATGTCATTAGTGGAAATGCACTTAGCTACCCAAAGCTAGTTTAAAGAAACTCCACTCAGGAATAACGGGAAACAACTAATCAAATTAAACATAAAAGGCTAAAATCCCAACTGGCAGGAGGCAAACCAGTTGGCTATCTACAAGCCCGAGTATAGGACTTCAACCTGTGACTACCAGATTTAAAGTTCCGCGCCTTAACCGCTGGGCGTACGCCGCCTCCTCAAAATTCAACGTTTTCACCGTTTTGCATTTGTTCAGTACTTCTCTTTCCATTTATTGAAGCTGAAAATTTGTCCTCTAGCAGAGGCCCTTGGAGCACTTATGAGTCAAGTGCCCGGAGGTCTGCCCCTGCGGCGGATGTTGAAGGTTCGAAATGGGATTGATCGGCAAATCAGCTTTATGAGTAATTTCTTTGAAATAGATTTCGTAATGAAAATACACGCTAAAAAGTCACGACGTTTCCACCTCTCCGAGGCCATTTTCAAGTGCCAGTAAAAAATAAAAACCTTAGAATAAATATATTCATACAACTAAAATCGGTAAGAAAGTCATGAACGCTAAAATGTGTCAAAAAATGTGTCAAAAATGTCAATGATAAGTATTAGATAGTTAAAAAAGGACGTAAAACCAAGAAACAATGAAGCAATAACGAGGCTTGTAGAGAACTGATCTAAACAAATAATTTAGCGCGGATGGAATCACACTATTTGTTTAGAGATGGTTTCAGTTCTTTGATAAAAAGCATTTCAAAAATAAGACAATCAAGCTTGTTCTGACACTTTCTTAAAAATGAGGTATTGGGAAAGATTTAAACAGCTTCAGTATACTTACAGGTATTGCAAAGTCTCCAGTGACGAGAAAACATTTTCTGTCAAATCTTGAATTCGATTGCGCCCTAGTTTTCTGTGGTAAAATACAGGCATACGTTGTAAATCGCGGGCTTACTTCTACAGTAAAATATATATTATTAAAATATGAATCACACCAGAAAAACGAAAACAAGAAACAAAAACAACAAATAACTGCAGAATAACAGCAACTAATAAAATTCCCGGAATGACCAAAAAAAAATGAAAGGTAGAAATGTAATCCCTGGTTAATAGCATATAAATATATTTCTTTGTTATATGAGGACAATAAAAATACATAAAATCGTACAATAAAAAGAAGAAGCTGCGTTTGTCAAGCGGCCAATGGACACAAGAGCCAAACAAAGTGAAGCAAACTTACAAGGTCTTCAAGTGCGACAGCTTGGAGAATACTCTTTTAGGTAGGTGCTGAATGTTATTTGATTGTAAGTACCTACAATAAAGGCAATATATCGTCATCCATTGCGTATAATATTGTAACCAAGCAGCCAAAGGGAAAGGAACGACCAGCCATTTGCTTTTCACGCTATAAAGTTAACAGTTCATGCTATCCCACATTTTATATTGTTTCCTTTTTGTCAAGACTATATGTTAAGGCTCACAGTCAAAAAGGAAACACCCAGTTTAAGTAAGTAAACAGCAAAAGCAGCGAGCACGCAAAAATAGTAATCATCAAACAAATAAACAAAAAACATACAAGGCAACCAACTGCAATAGGTTGGAGAATATTCCTTTAGGAAGAACTTGGATTTCACTTTCACCCAGATCCGTAGAAGAAAACAAATCATGTAATGTTTATTCCAGAAATCTCGATAGTGCTAATAAGGTCAAAGTTTGGATTGGACAATGCAACGTACAGTGCGAACAACGTCGATAGCTTGGAAAATATTTCCTCTGGAAGATGACGGATTTTGTTTGACCAAAGCGCCCTGAAAAATTGGAAATGTTGATTAGAGTTTAATTGTTCATGGCTGAGAAAACGGCGTATGATATGATGATAAATACTATGGCCAATCTATATGGACAACCTACTCCGAGCACACACTCATTTCATAAATATTTTCATTTATTAGTAGTATAGTATGCACAGTTTACTTCTCTTTTTTTAAAGGAAATTTAATTAATTTGGAGGGGGTAAATTAATGGCAATGACGTCATAGGCTATTCTCTTGAAAACATAAACAAAATGTGGTGGATTCTCATTAACGCGCTGTGGAATACATTAAGTTGTTGTGTTCTATTTTAGGCTTACCAACAGGTTATGAACCGGTTGACATTTACATGCAGCTTTATCTCTTTTTCGTGAAATTACCTCTTCCTCCTCCTCCCAAGTAGTTTCTTTTGTTTATAAGAATTTCTAGCGTCTAAAACAATAAATTCTGTGCGGTGTTTGATCACGTCTTTTGAATATTAAAATACTTTGTCAAGCTTTCACCTCACTAAGAAAGTGATGATCAATGCCCAAATGAACAACCTAATTTTGAGTGCCTCCAGTTAAGAGTCAATGACGACACAACGTCCTTTGTTTTAGACGCTAAAAATTCCCATATTCCCATAAACAAAGGAAACTGTTCCAAATCATTGCTTTCATTGTGATATTGTCATGCGATATAGCCTTCAAACAAACGATGAGAAGAGGGGAAATGTGGAGGAGACAACGTCACCAAAAATAGAAATAAGGAGGCAGAGGACGAGAAGGGAAATGTGGAGGAGGAGGAGGAAAAGGCAACGTCAGCAACAATAGAAATGAAAAGGAGAATACTCATTATCTTGGGGAAGACCGCTGACAAAGGGAAAAGGATCGCAGGCTCAGATTTCATGTTAGGTGAGCTGGGACCACTGACCGTGGATACAGGATGACAAGATCGCTGGCTCAGGTTTCAGAGAAATGACTTCTGATCAATTTGGATCGCACGTTCAGCTATCAGGGGTAAACAGCTGACTACTCTGGAGCGCTGGCTCATTCTCTACGGTGCGTACTCCAATAGAATTTTGGCCTTTGTTAACCTTTCAAACCGGTTATACCGATCATGACTGCAATAAGATGAAAATAGACCATGACACCATTGATAAACCTGTCGAACTGGTTCAAAACCTTTTGATAAGCCTAAAATAGAACACAACATCATTCTATTGTAATTTATGTATTCCACAGCACGTTAATCAGAATCCACCGCATTTTATTTATGAGATCAAAAAAGTAGCCTACGATGTCATCGGCGTTAATCTATTCCCCTCGAATTAATGGATTCCCCCTCAAAAAATAGCAGTAAACGGTACATACTATATACCACTTTCGTTTCACCAATCTTTATTTGCTCCCGTCCTCTGCCTCTCTAATATACAAGAAAGTCTGGATTGATATCTCAAGTACCTTAGGTTGGAGCTACAGAAGCAAGTTTTCCTTAACAGATCTCCTTATTCACAACATAGGGTGTCATTTACAAACAAGAAAAACCATTCAAGAAAAACCTTGTCACGGAAAAGTTGTTCATGACCAAACGGCTGCGTTATTAGCGTATTCGTCACGCAAAACTTGCTCACATTTTTTCATATACGAACAAGTGAAATTTTCAAGAAATTTAGCAAGTAAACTCGTTTGCAAACGGCCTTAATTTTTCAAGCACATGACTATAGAACAGAAAAAGGCATTAAACGTACAACGTCTTCAGCAGCGTCAGGTTGGAGAATATCCCAGCAGGAAGTTGTTGAATTTTGTTCCAATTGAGATTCCTAAATTAAAAGAACCAACTATTCTTAGCTTCTTGTTCAGCTGTTGCTCTATTCACTCCGGGGTTTTGAGCTATCTATCGTAGATGAAGATTAAAGAGATTAATAAGACTGCGTTTAATTGGCCGTGTTTCTTTGCCTTTTAAGACAAAGGAAAAATGGCATAGTCTTTGAATGTCACTTTGAAGACTATTGTTACTTAGCTGCAGTGTGTTTCTGTCGTTCATTTGAGGTGGTCGTCACTGAAAGGAATGGCAAACGTGAAAATGACCTGGGCTAATTGATGACAATAAAACCGTCACATTTGAGAAAAACGTACGTACAATTTTCCCTTAAAAGGTTTTCACAAGATTCAAAAATTTCAGGCCTTGCCCAGTTTGTTTGCTTGTACCCTTGTACACCTGCCAAAATGTGACAAACCCGTGCTTTCACATGACAAATTTCCAAAAACTTCCAGTTATTGCTTAAATCCGTGTTTGACGTCATTTCTTTCTATAGAACGGTCTACAGTTGAGTTTCGAAAGTAACTTTGCGTTTGCTTTGGTCATTTGCTTTACTGTATTCTGTGACTTGCAGCAAACCTCAACCAATGAGAAGCAAAAATCAAACCCAATCATAACTCATTCGCACGCTTTTCCCCGCGATTGCAGTTTGCTACATGTAGTTGCTTCGAGTTCTCATTCGTTCATTGTGCTGTTTGTATCTCTCTTAAGTTCTTTTAATTCATCTCTTAATTACTTCTTCAAACAACATACTAATATGGCATAGCTTACAAATACTGCAAACTTGATAGTTTGGAGAATACTCCCACTGGTAGTCGTTCAATTGCATTCGATGCTAAATGCCTGAGGAAAACAAAGAAACGTCTTGCATTTATTCAAGTCATGCAAACCAGCCAATATCAGTATATGAACCAAACACTTTTACAAATTTTGTTCCACATGCATTTACCTGTGAAATGTCAAATGTCAATACTGGAAATGCACCTAGCTACCCAAAGCTAGTTTACAGAAACTCCACTCAGAAATAACGGGAAACAACTAATCAAATTTTAACATAAAAGGTTAAAATCCCAACTGGCAGGAGGCAAACCAGTTGGCTATCTACAAACCCGAGGATAGGACTTCAACCCGTTACTACTGGATTTAAAGTTCGGTGCCCTAACCGCTAAGCGTACGCCGCCTTCTGCAGATTCAACGTTTTCACCGTTTTGCTCTTGTTCAGTACTTCACTTTCCATTTATTGAAGCTGAAAATTTGTCCTCTAGGAGAGGTCTTAGAGCACTTATGAGTCAAGTGCCCGGAGGTTTGCCCCTGCGGCGGATGTTGAAGGTTCGAAATGGAATTGATCGGCAAATCAGCTTTATGAGTAATTTCTTTGAAATAGATTTCGTAATGAAAATACACGCTAAAAAGTCACGACGTTTCTACCTCTACGAGGCCATTTTCAAGTGCCAGTAAAAAATAAAAACCTTAGCATAAATATATTCATACAATTAAAATCGGTAAGCTTGTCATGAACGCTAAAATGTGTCCAATTATGTGTCAAAAATGTCAAAAATAAGTATTTGAAAGTTAAAAAAGGACATAAAACGATGAAACGATGAAGCAATAATGAGGCTTGTAGAGAACTGATCTAAACAAATCATTTAGCGCGGATGGAATCACACTGTTTGTTAAGTGATGGTTTCAGTTCTTTGATAAAAAGCATTTCAAAAATAAGACAAACAAGTTTGTTCTGACACTTCTTAAAAATAAGGTATTGGGAAAGATTTAAACAGCTTCAGTAGACTTACAGGTATCGCAAAGTCTCCAGAGACGAGAAAACATTTTCTGTTAAATCTTGAATTCGATTGCGCCCTAGTTTTCTGTGGTAAAATACAGGCATGCGTTCTAAATCGCTGGCTCAATTCTACTGTAAAATATATATTATTAAAATATGAATCACACCAGAAAAACGAAAACAAAAAGACAAAAGCAACAAATAACTGCAGAATAACAGCAACCAAATAAATTCCTGGAATGACCAAAAAAAATGACAGAAAGTAATGTAATCCCAGGTTAATAGCATATAAATATATTTTTTTTGTTATATGAGAACAATAAAAATACATAAAATCATACAATAAAAAGAAGAAGCTGCGTTTGTCAAGCGGCCAATGGGCACAAGAGCCAAAAAAAGTGATACAAACTTACAAGGTCTTCAGGTGCGAAAGCTTGGAGAATACTCTTTTAGGTAGGTGCTGAATGTTATTTGATTGTAAGTACCTACAATAAAGGCAATATATCGTCATCCATTGCGTATAATATTGTAACCAAGCAGCCAAAGGGAAAGGAACGACCAGCCATTTGCTTTTCACGCTATAAAGTTAACAGTTCATGCTATCCCACATTTTATATTGTTTCCTTTTTGTCAAGACTATATATTAAAGCTTACAGTTAAAAGGGAAACACCCAGTTTAAGTAAGTAAACAACAAAAGCAGCGAGCATGCAAAAATAGTAATCAACAAACAAATTTGTTGTACGCCAAATCCCTGCAAAAAAAGAAAACTGTGTTGCTTTTTAATATATAAGGAACACCTTAGATTAAAACATACGGAAGAGCAAGAATTCAAGAAGAGACTGGGAAATATTATTGTCTGACCTGGGGAAATGCAGTTAAGCTGCGTTGTGTTCATTTGAATTTGAATTTGACAAAAGGAATCGGTTGAAAAGAAAATAGTACAAACGTTACTTTGTTCAGTCAGGACATTAAAAGTGTCCAAAACATTTTGTTGCTGTTGTAAAAAGGTGTATACGCAAAATGTAATACTTACAATTTCTTTAAAGAGGTCAGGTTTGAAAATATTCCTGAAGGTAGCTGCTGGATTTTATTGTACCCCACATCCCTGCAAAAAGGCAAGCTGTTTTTAATTTATGATACGGACTTTATGAGCTTTAGAAACACAACTTAATCAGAACTGGAGAAATGAAAACATATGAAAGAAAAAGAATGCAAGAAGAAACCTTAGTATATTATTGTACCAGGGAACTGTGATCAAGCCTCAATGTCGACAGTAACAAAAAAGACAAATATTTCGCCATCCACAAGCATCAGCTGAGTGCCCACTTCAACAGAGTTTCTGCACGTTAAGCTCGGAACCTCTCCAAGGATTGTTACTGCAATAACCTGAATTGAATATATGTTACGA
Source organism: Pavona decussata (assembly GCF_977016875.1). Taxonomy (NCBI): domain Eukaryota; kingdom Metazoa; phylum Cnidaria; class Anthozoa; order Scleractinia; family Agariciidae; genus Pavona; species Pavona decussata. The sequence goes on along the minus strand of NW_028145657.1, from coordinate 1,350,445 downwards.
TGTGCTCATTTGTATTTTTTTTATTAATTCCCAACGCTTCCCAACACCGCCACTCACAAAGATGAAACCACTTTTTTTACAGCAAGCACACTCCAAGCTGCTCAACCAAGGCACTGCCTTACTGACCCTGAAACAAAGCATCGACAACAAACCTCAAACGGCAATACTTTGCAGAAACATCTTCCCCCTGTATTTCAAACACCAACTCCTCGTGACATTTCAATTTCCTGTGATGTGCCTCCTCGATCCTCTCTTCCCATGGTAGTTGTAGGTCCAAAAACAACAAAACTCTCCCATCGATCACTAGTAGAACTGGTCTAAGCTTAGAAATCACCACCTTTTCCGAAGGAGTCCTATCAACCTTCACACTCCAATTTTGCTGCGCCAACTCCTACGTCGCTTTCCGATTTGGTCTCTCCCGCAACGCTTTTTTAGAAAACGACCTCTGGCTAAAATGGCTAAAAATCTAAAAGCTTTCGACTGGCCGAACTGCAGCCTTCGACGGGTAAAATGAATGATAGGAAAGCGGTGAGAAAATTTTAAACAAAAAGCGTGAATTGCGAAATAATAAAAATGTAAATAATTATGAATGTTTGTTAAAAAGAACGTTGATTTGTAACGGCAAGAATTGTTATCTACGTTAGGTGTCATTCTGGTATGCCACGCTTCTAATGTTTTTCTGGTTTTGAAGGTGACTTTCTCAATATTTGACGCGTTTTCAAAATCAATGACCTGGTTGTTGGACCAGGCGTGATTAACAATTCTAGAACCTTTGGCCGCGTCAATTATTGACAAAGGTACCCGATCAGAACCAGAAAAACATAATTATTTACATTTTTATTATTTCGCAATTCACACTTTTTGTTTAACTTTTTCTCACCGCTTTCCTATCATTCATTTTACCCGTCGAAGATTGCAGTTCGGGCAGCCGCGGAAAGCTTGTAGTTTTTTAGTCATTTTAGCCAGAGGTCGTTTTCTAAAATTTTAACTATGTTTCATCCTGGCTACGGCCCCTCAATATTTTTAGGAAGAATAACACTCGTTACACGGTGAATTGAGTCAGGAACACACTCAGTAGCAAATAAATCTACCCATAGAATTTCTTGTTCCATGTCATAAATGAGATAAACATAAGTTCTAAATGAAAAGGAAAAAACGAAACGGGCGTGCAATACACGTACAACAACTCCAAAGCTGAGAGCTTGGAAAATATCCCAAGAGGTAACTCTTGAATTTCATTTTTCAAAAGGTATCTGTTGAAAGAAAACATCAAAAACGTTGCTTCATTCAGTCAGGACATTGAAATAAAGTGTCCAAAAACATGTATCTGAAAATGCCAAACTTACAATGTCTCTAAAGTTGTTAGGTTGGAAAATATTGCAAAGGGTAGTAGGCCTACTCTGGGACCTTAAGTCGCCTAAAGTCACCTTAGGTCGCCTTAAATACCCTCGGTAAGATACTGCACATATCACCAAGTCTCATGGTTCGTTTACAATTCTATGGGGTGAGATCGGACGTCAGCATGTGAAGGCGCCTCTGGCAGCCCCTATCGGTCCATATTAGATCTCACCCACCCACCCACTCAACCCAAGCATGAGTGTGAAAGATAGAAGGCCAGACCCCAACACCGGGAACTACGTCCCCTACTCTTGCGAACAGTGTGTGGGTTCTTTAATGTCCCACAAAGTTATTATGAAGAAGGGTTGTGAGACGGGACCTACGATTTATCGTCCTTATCAGAGAAGACTAGAAACTCTAACCATTTGCAGATGTCATAACAAAGGCAGCACTTTTCTCCTCAATCAATTTTAAAGACCCTGAGTGTTGGTCCTGCCGGGGTTTGAATCTGCAACCTCCCGCACGGGAGCCCGGTGCTCTACCAACTGAGCCAACCGGTCGGCGGTTGGCTCAATCCACTTTCTTCACATCAAGCACACTCACAAGCTGCTCAACTAAGGAACTACCTTACAAACTCTGCAACAAAACCCCGACAACACACCTCGAACGCCAATACTTCGCAAAAAAACACCTTCTTTAGCACCTCAAACGCCAATGCTTCATAACAGTTCATTTTACTCTAATGAGCCTCTTCGATTCTCTCTTCCCAAGGTAGTGTTAGCTCCCAAATCAACAACACTCTTCAATCCATTATAATAACCAGTCGACTCGGTCTCAGCTCACTTACAATGTCTTTAAAGTCGTTAGGTTGGAAAATATTCCGAAAGGTAGTTGCTGGATTTTATTGCGCGACAAGTTCCTGCAAAAAGGAAGAAAAAGAAGACGTATTTTTTCAATGTATACAAGGCAGGCTCTGTGAGCTTTAGCAACACAACTAAACAGCAACTCTGTGTAAGATCTAAAATCTAAAAAAAAAAGATTTCACAAACAATATATTCATCCATCAACTTCTCTTGGCAAGTAGGTATGAAATATTAAATTGTAGACGGAAAAAGTGAACTTTCAAAACATTTTCTGATTCGAACTTGTCACACCTCGGTTGTACTCCTCGAGTATATTCCGGAGTGTCAAATATTCGAATCAGAAATTTTAAAGAAAGATAGATTTATCCGATCGTATTTCATTTTTGTTACCTACTTTCCAAGAGAAGTTGATGTATCTGTTGAAAGAAAACATCAAAAACGTTGCTTCATTCAGTCAGGACATTGAAATAAAGTGTCCAAAAACATGTATCTGAAAATGCCAAACTTACAATGTCTCTAAAGTTGTTAGGTTGGAAAATATTGCAAAGGGTAGTAGGCCTACTCTGGGACTTTAAGTCGCCAAAAGTCACCTTATGTCGCCTTAAATACCCTCGGTAAGAGGGTGGGGGGGGGGGGGGGATCTCATATAAAATTGAAGGGGTGATCGCCATACCTTTTAGGGGTTAATATTTCGGTGTTAAAATCTAAAATTACTTCATCAGATACATTGTGGTACTTTTTAAGGAAATGAGCCAAAAAATATGACAGGCAGCAAATGTCAATCAACTGATTTGGTACCTTTTAAATAAAATGATTAAAAAAATTGTTCATATCATGCCCACAAAACATAATTCTGATACCTTTTAGGACTTCTTTTTAAAATTTTCGAGTTTATCCCTGTCACTTTTATATGGGAGCCGCCCCCACCCCCTGCCGGTCTTTTAATAATCGCTTTGATTAGAAAAAGCTCAAATTTCCCCTACAGGATAAACTTACCCACTTCAATAGAAAAAAATGAATTTGTTTTCCATAATAGTGTATTCACTGAGTTACCCATCTCTGTCAGTCACTCAACTGATAGTCGTAATATTATGTAGTGCCATCAACCATCCCCCATACAAATGTGAGAACTTAAAAGCTGGGGTTAGAGGACCCTTTCTACCCAATAACATGCACATGTAAAATGCCAAACTTACAATGTCTTTAAAGTTGTTAGGTTGGAAAATACTCCAAACGGTGGTTGCTGAATTTTATTGTACGCCAAATTCCTGTGAAAAGAAGACATATGTTTTGTAATGTATAAGGCAGGCTTTATGAGCTTTAGGAATACACAGTAATCAGAACTCCAGGGATGAAAACATACGAACAAGGAAGAGTACAAGAAGAGACTGCGGACAATATTACTGGTCTCGGCCCAGAAACACCACCTTCTCCGGAAAGGTCCGATCAACCTTCACACTCCAATTTGGCTGCGCCATCTCCTACGTCGCTTTCCTTATTGGTCTCTTGCGTACCGCTTTTAAGAAGAAGAACAACAACAGCAGCATGGCACAGTAAAATAAGTCAGCTATATGCGTAGCAGCAAACAAATCCAGCCATGGCATTCCTTATTCATGCCATAAATAAGATTAACATAGCTTAAAAGGACATCACCTAATAAAAAGTAGAACCCCGTGCCGAAAATTCTAAAAGATAAGGAAAACACGAAACAAGCGTGCAACACACGTACAACAACACCAACGCTGACTGCTTCGAAAAAATCCCCAGAGGTAAATCTCGAATTTCATTATGCAAAAGGTATCTGTTGAAAAGAAAAAATTACAAACGTCATTTCATTCAGTCAGGACATTGACAGTATCGAAAACAATTTGTTTGTTATTGTTAAAAGATAGCCTATAGCTACAAACCAAAATGTATAGGTAAAATGTCAAACTTACAAGTCCTCTAAGGTCGTCAGGTTGGAAAATATTCCCGAAGGTAGTTGTGGAATTTTATTGTACCCCAAACCCCTGCGAAAATAAGAACTATGATTTTAATATATCAGGCAGGATTTATGAACTTCAGCCGACACAAATTAAACAGAACTCGAACGATGAAAACATGTGAACAAGAAACAGAACAAGAAGAGCCTGGAAAATATTATTGTACTTGAAGAAATGCGATTAAGTCTCATTGTCAACGGTAACAAAAAGACAGAAGTTTCCATCTACAATCACGAGCTTAGTGCCAATTTCAACAGAGTTGCTACCAATAAGTTCGGTACTACTCCAAGGAGGGTGATCATTGTAGCTGGAAAGGATGTTGCGTTGTGGTCATTTCATATTTTTTTTAAACTCCAAGCGCTTTCCTTTATACCGCCACTCACAATGAGTGAATGAATGAATGAATGAATGAATGAATGAATGAATGAATGAATGAATGAATGAATGAATGAATGAATGAATGAATGAATGAATGAATGAATGAATGAATGAATGAATGAATGAATGAATGAATGAATGAATGAATGAATGAATGAATGAATGAATGAATGAATTCTTATATACTGCACATATCACCAAGTCTCATGGTTCGTTTACAATTCTATGGGGTGAGATCGGACGTCAGCATGTGAAGGCGCCTCTGGCAGCCCCTATCGGTCCATATTAGATCTCACCCACCCACCCACTCAACCCAAGCATGAGTGTGAAAGATAGAAGGCCAGACCCCAACACCGGGAACTACGTCCCCTACTCTTGCGAACAGTGTGAGGGTTCTTTAATGTCCCACAAAGTTATTATGAAGAAGGGTTGTGAGACGGGACCTACGATTTATCGTCCTTATCAGAGAAGACTAGAAACTCTAACCATTTGCAGACGTCATAACAAAGGCAGCACTTTTCTCCTCAATCAATTTTAAAGACCCTGAGTGTTGGTCCGGCCGGGGTTTGAACCTACGACCTCCCGCACGGGAGCCCGGTGCTCTACCAACTGAGCCAACCGGTCGGCGGTTGGCTCAATCCACTTTCTTCACATCAAGCACACTCACAAGCTGCTCAACTAAGGAACTACCTTACAAACTCTGCAACAAAACCCCGACAACACACCTCGAACGCCAATACTTCGCAAAAAAACACCTTCTTTAGCACCTCAAACGCCAATGCTTCATAACAGTTCATTTTACTCTAATGAGCCTCTTCGATTCTCTCTTCCCAAGGTAGTGTTAGCTCCCAAATCAACAACACTCTTCAATCCATTATAATAACCAGTCGACTCGGTCTCAGCTCACTTACAATGTCTTTAAAGTCGTTAGGTTGGAAAATATTCCGAAAGGTAGTTGCTGGATTTTATTGCGCGACAAGTTCCTGCAAAAAGGAAGAAAAAGAAGACGTATTTTTTCAATGTATACAAGGCAGGCTCTGTGAGCTTTAGCAACACAACTAAACAGCAACTCTGTGTAAGATCTAAAATCTAAAAAAAAAAAGATTTCACAAACAATATATTCATCCATCAACTTCTCTTGGCAAGTAGGTATGAAATATTAAATTGTAGACGGAAAAAGTGAACGTTCAAAACATTTTCTGATTCGAACTTTTCACACCTCGGTTGTACTCCTCGAGTATATTCCGGAGTGTCAAATATTCGAATCAGAAATTTTAAAGAAAGATAGATTTATCCGATCGTATTTCATTTTTGTTACCTACTTTCCAAGAGAAGTTGATGGAAGAGTGATCAGCGAGATTTATATCTAGATGAAAATTGAGTATAAGGATTTTAGAAATAGCCCGATTTCAAACAGCACTCGAGAGATGAAAAGATTCGAACAAAGAAGAATGCAAGAGGAGACTGGAGAATACGATTGTACCTGCGATTAAGCGATTAAGACTCAGTGTCAACGCTCACAAAAAGACAGAATTTTCCACCTATAATCATTAGTTGAGTGCCCACTTCAACAGAGTTTCTACCCAATAAGTTCGGTACAGTCCTCCAAGCTGAAATGGAAGTTAGGTTGTGATCATTTGAATTTTTTTAAACTCCGAACGCTTGTCTTCACCGCCACTCACAAACCACTTTCTTTACAGCACGCACACTCACATCTGCTGAACCAAGGTACTGTCTTTCCGACCCTACAACGAAACCACGACAACAGATCTCAAACGGGAATACTTCGTAGGAAAACTCCTCATAACATTTCAAATTACTCTGATGCGCCTGCTCAATCCCCTGTTCTCAAGGTAGCGTTAGCTCCTCAAGCAGCAACACTCTCCCATCCACCGGCCCACGATCAGGGGCACAAAAAAACGCCTTTGTAAGATTGGAAGAGATAAGAAATTCTGAACAAACGTACAAGATCTTCAAACGTGAAAGGCTAGAAAACATCTCACTGCTCAGATACTGGATCCTGTTTGATGGCAAGTGCCTGCATGAAAACAAAACGACAATTATATTTTATTAGAAACAATTCAAATGACCTTCCAAAGGAAGATATCGGAGGAAACTCGTTACAAATCAAGCTTTACTCTGGTAAAGTACACTCAAACCATCACAATGTGTTCACCTTTTACTAGAATTGTTTCTAGAATCAACGGTGTCACAAAGAAGTGTTATTTATTTGTTCTGTATTCTATGAATTTCCAGACAGTTACGGTGCTACCCAGTTACAGCAAGTTATAGTGTCGATCAGTTGTAGCATTTGTGTATACTGATATTGTCGCATCCATTGTTCAGAGATATTTTACTTGCACAACTAAAAGACAGTTAATTAAGCAAAAATACAATTCTAGCAATTCAATTGGCTGTAGAATATCCCTGCAGGCAGATGTCCAATTTCATTCGAGTTCAAATCCCTATAAGACAGAAAAGAAAAAGCGCAGGAAATAATAGTATAGGCACTGACAAATTTAACAACTTACAAGTAGACTGATTAGAGGCAGAAAATACTAATATACACATATGAAAAAACATACAAGTACAGCAACTTCGATAAGTTGGAAAATATCGTTGGCGGTAAATGTTGAATGTTAGTCGAAGTCAAATTCCTGAAAGAAAATAAAACATAAAAGTGCGAGGTGTTAAAGAGCACGCAAAAAAAGTGGTTCCAGTCATAATCATTAGTTAGGAGAAGGCAGGACCTTTAGTGTGGGGCGAGTGTTTTTATGTGAGAGAGGGAGGGGAGAGGGGGTGTTAGTCATTTCCCAAATTCTAAACGCTTTTTGACACTAAAATACATCATTCTCTTCGTTTTTAACGCGGCAGTGGCAGTGGCGATTGCAATAGTTTTAAGGATTTATGTTTTTGACGGCATTTACCATTTCTACAAAGCTAAAAAAATCTGATTTACCTTGGCTTTTAAAACTCTTACAATAAAGATATGGCCGGGAAAGATGTACAATAACTTACAGCTCCTCCAGCTATGCCAAATCTATTCCCCTCAAATTAATGGATTCCCCCTTTAAAAAAAAGCAGTAAACGGTACATACTATATACCACTTTCGTTTCACCAATCTTCATTTGCTACCGTCCTCTGCCTCTCTAACACACAAGAAAGTGTGGATTGACATCTCAAGTACCTTAGGTTGGAGCTACAGAAGCAAGTTTTCCTTAACAGATCTCCTTATTCACAACATAGGGTGTCATTTACAAACAAGAAAAACCATTCAAGAAAAACCTTGTCAAGGAAAAGTTGCTCATGACCAAACGGCTGTGTTGTTGACGTATTAGTCATGGAAAGCTTGCTCACACTTTTTCATGCAAACAAGTGAAATTTTCAAGATATTTAGCAAATAAACTCGTTTGCAAACGGCCTTCATTTTTCAAGCACATAACTATAGAACAGAAAAAGTCATTAAACGTACAACGTCTTCAGCAGCGTCAGGTTGGAGAATATCCCAGCAGGAAGTTGATGAATTTTGTTCCAATTGAGATTCCTAAATAAAAAGAATCAAACACTCTTAGCTCTGGAGTTTGAGCTATCTATCGTAGATGAAGATTAAAGAGATTAATAAGGCTGCGTTTAATTGGCCGTGTTTCTTTGCCTTTTAAGACAAAGGAAAAATGGCATAGTCTTTAAATGTCCTTTTGGAGACCATTGCTACTTAACTGTAGTGTGTTTCTGTTGTTCATTTGGGATGGTCGTCTCTAAAAAGAAGGTAAAACGTGAAAATGACCTGGGCTAATTGATCACAATAAAACCGTGACATTTGAGAAAAACGTACGTACAATTTTCCCTTAAAAGGTGTTGAAAAGATTCAAAGATTTCGGGCCTTGCCCAGTTTGTTTGCTTGTACCCTTGTACACCTGCCAAAATGTGACAAACCCGTGCTTTCACATGACAAATCTCCATAAACTTCCAGTTATTGCTTAAATCCGTGTTTGACGGCATTTCTTTCTATAGAACGGTTTACAGTTGAGTGTCGAAAGTAATTTTGCGTTGCTTTGTGTTTGCTTTACTGCATTCTGTGAATTGTAGCAAAACTCGCGTCATCTTGTCAACCAATGAAAAGCAAAATTCAAACCCAATCGTGACTTGTTCGCACGCTTATTCCCGCGATTGTAGTTTGTTAGATGTATTTGCTTCGAGTTTTGATTGGTTCATTGCGCTGTTTGTATCTGTCTCAAGTTCTTCTAATTCATCTCTTAATTACTTCTTCAAACAACATACTAATATGGCATAGCTTACAAATACTGCAAACTTGATAGTTTGGAGAATACTCCCACTGGTAGTCGTTCAATCGCATTCGATGCTAAATGCCTGAGGAAAACAAAGAAACATCTTGTATTTATTCAAGTCATTGAAACAAGCCAAAATATATATAAACCAAACACTTTAACAAAGTTTGCTCCACATGCATTTACCTGTGAAAACATCAAATGTCATTAGTGGAAATGCACTTAGCTACCCAAAGCTAGTTTAAAGAAACTCCACTCAGAAATAACGGGAAACAACTAATCAAATTAAACATAAAAGGTTAAAATCCCAACTGGCAGGAGGCAAACCAGTTGGCTATCTACAAGCCCGAGGATAGGACTTCAACCTGTGACTACTGGATTTAAATTTTGGCGCCTTAACCGCTGGGCGTACGCCGCCTTCTGCAGATTCAACGTTGTCACCGTTTTGCACTTGATCAGTACTTCTCTTTCCATTTATTGAAGCTGAAAATTTGTCCTCTAAGAGAGGTCCTTAGAGCAGTTATGAGTCAAGAGCCCGGAGGTTTGCCCCTGCGGCGGATGTTGAAGGTTCGAAATGGAATTGATCGGCCAATAAGCTTTATTTTAAAAAAAAATTAGGTATTGGGAAAGATTTTTAAACAGCTTCAGTATACTTACAGGTATTGCAAAGTCTCCAGTGACGAGAAAACATTTTCTGTCAAATCTTGAATTCGATTGCGCCCTAGTTTTCTGTGGTAAAATACAGGCATACGTTCTAAATCGCAGGCTCAATTCTACTGTAAAATATATATTATTAAAATATGAATCACACCAGAAAAACGAAAACAAAAACCAAAAACAACAAATAACTGCAGAATAACAGCAACTAACAGATTTCCCGGAATGACCAAAAATAAATGACAAAAAGATAGGCAACATTTCTTGCCTATTTGGGAAAATCATTGTTTATATTGTGATTATATATATTCGATAAGTTTTTCTTTTATGCCTTTATGAAACAAAATCCATATCCATGCGTGGTCAAACAAAACATTATGATAATATCGGCAATAGAATGTATCAAAATTAACCTACAATTCCTGTAGCTCGTTCAAATCATCAAACACATTTGGCGGCAGGGTGCTGAGTTGATTGGATTCCAGATCTCTGTAAAAAAGAAAACAATTGAGTCGTTTTCAGGCTTTTGTTTAGCATATGGTGGAAATTTGACGTTTGAAAATTTGCTGATAGTTTTTATTTTGCCTTCGTAATAATTATTTCACAGAAATTTGATTAGGCAGCCAATATATTGTGCTCTTCATACACACTCAGTGAATAAATTTCATTGAAAATTAACGGTCTTTCTTCCCAACAAAATCAAACTATTCGGATGAGGAAATGTTTTGATAGGAGACGTTTTAGGACTACCAAATCGGACGAGATGGCGACAGTCATATTTTTGTAAACTAAATGCTTCTATAATTTCCAAAAATTTAGTCCTATGTCTTAATTAGCTGGTTATTTTATACTGCACTAGATTAATCTGGCAAACAACTGGACATTGAATGATATTCTCCGAGTGATAGCCCCAGACATTTCAAACAAGAGTCACTGCAGTGCTTTTACATAAATAATTTGAACTTTTCATGATCTTAAAGCGTTTCGCTGATGGTACGTACAGACCAGAATATCAACTGAGTGCTGGAAAACATTAAATAAAGCTACCTTCCAACGCGTGTTGTCAGCGAAAATGGGGGTGGGTTAGTAACAAAATTTATTGGCCTTAAAAATAGACGTGAATTTTTGGCTGTAGACGTTGCATATACATGATCCTGGAATCTTTAAGATTTTTTTTTGTCTTCGCTCTCGATAAAAGGAGTCACTGCTTATCGAAACAATCAATGGTTGCGGTGGCGTTACCGACGGTAACTGCAGTTAACCAAATCTTTAGTCACATGAAGTCAAACGTAATTGGAGTTAGTGGTGTTTGAAATGCTCATCGAATAAAGTTCAATCGATTGATGTTTCGCAGTTTCGTTTTGTTAATCGCCTCGCTACTATAAGAGCACGTGCAGAGTAAAATATGCATGCTAAAACATGCGTGTTCTCGTTTCTAAAGTAAAGTTCAACCTGAGTATCCTGCTTGGATGAAGCCATAGTTACTTGCTAAGAATAGTGCGGAGTGGGGAGGGGGATTGGTTCCTATCCGCATAGTCGCCCCTTTAGTACAACCATAGGCTAGTCAAATAACAGGAATGATTTTAATCGACAGATTAAACTAAAGAAAGTCTTGTACTTACAGGACTCTGAGTGTAGTCATATGATGAAATGCATCCGTAGGTAGCTTGCTGATCCTAGTTCTTTTTAAAACCCTGTTATCGATATAAAACAACTCAAGTTATAGAACAGTTCAAATGTTTCACACTGTACTGGCCCATCATCAGGCGATCTTTTCGCTTCCATTGATAAACCACTGATTACCGGAAAAAAGTTCGAAGGCTAGTTTTGAGTGTACCAGAATTGTACTTTTATATTAACACAGCTGGAGAAGTTAATATGCTTGCTTAATTCAATTTATTAATCACGAAGAACAAAAATAAACTTACAGATTGGTTGCCGTTGTTGGAATACAACTCAACACGTCGAATGAGGGATCTGTATCCTCGCATAAATATTCATTGACAACCTGATCTGCAACCCAGCTATCTCCAGCACACGGATTCTTGCAATCTGGAATAATATGCAAAATATCGTGCTGTGTCCAAAGTAATTGCCACCCGAAAGTAACGCCTTTTAAAAGGAACAACACCTGAAACTTAGGATCACAACAATACACATACAATATATCAAGATTGTATGAGAGAGGAAAAGCAAGCGCCAACAGATTGAAAGAAAATAAATACTGTCCACTTCGGACGACCAAGAAATGGTTTACTTTAGCGGAAATTAATAATTAGGCTTGTCAAACTGTTCATAGGGAAGCCTTCAGTAGAAAATAGTTCCTGTAAGGTTTATGGTGTTTACGACTTTTTCTTTCTACTGTTTTGCATTTGCTTTGTACAGAGCTGCCAAATTAAGATAAATTAACTCAAACGATTTGGAAAAAGAAAACACCCCCAAAACAGCTTGTTTGTACGTGGAGACTTGTTATGTAGACAAAACTCATAGTAACCTAAACGAAACGCACCGTTCATAACCAAATTCATACTTGTATCTGATACACGCTTCGCCCTTAAACCATGGGAGGGGTGGGTGGATTCGGCCCGCTCGGAAAAACTGAAGACTTTTTCAAATCTTCAACAGGCAACAATTTGGCGTCGTAATTCTGCGTTCATGCAATTTTATATTACCGTGGCAACCAATTTTGACAAATAGATTTTTCTTGAATTGTAATGTTGCTGCTTTTAACGAATAAAAGTTAATTTTGTTTGTAATTTTCATGCTTTTAGATCATTTTTTGTGTTCATTTATTGGTTACTTTTTGGTCAATTTTGGTGGCTTTATGAACTTTTGGGGAGATTCAGAAATCCAAGATGGCGGTTCCAAGATGGCCGCTGTTGGGGAATCATGACGTCACCAGGTACCGTCGTAGATCTCAAAGGAATCGTCTCTGGGCGTACTATCTACATTTTCGGGGTTATGAAGGGCCGGGCCGGAATCTGCCCTCCAGTTCTCTTTACGGAGGCCAAATTACCTTTTCAAGTCAGTCCATAAACCCAAATATTGTTTTCTACTCCCCAGGGACGTAGCAGAACGGAATAAAGAAATACTCACCTATAAAAGTTACTGTGATATTTCGTGAATCCGAGCCAGCTCCGTTAAAAGCCTGACAAGTGTAGTTTCCCTCTTCATGTATTCTTGTCGCTACCATTCCTATCCCACGATCCACGAGCGTGGAACCCTTCAACAAGGACATTTTTATAGGAGGGGTCCCCTCAGCTGAACACCAAAAAATGTGTTCTGGTATCGTTCGTACAACTGAGATGGGAATCGATATTCGCGGGGAATCTGCAAAGAAAAGATATAATGTCAAATACTTAGCAATACGAGTGAAACACGAAACAGTTTAGAGAAGTTTCGTACCATTTTGTTGTCGTCGATTTAATTTTAGCAAGAGTAAGTTGCAGTTAGGCTTTGTCTTCAGTATTTTATTATTTTAACAATTGCGTTTTTTGACGCTTGTCACCGGCAATGAAAAAATAAGTGTTCCTTGGTGCGTCCTAAATAAAAAGAGATTGGTTGAGTGAAATAATGAGCAGGGGATATTGAATTTGAATTGGGGACATTGAATTTGTTTGCATAAGGCATGATTTCTATAAATTAAAAAATGAATTTCTGATTTATGACGTGTGTTTATTCTTTTTGGGTGAATTCCAAGTCGCAATCAATCCTTTATTTAGCCACGTAGCACTGAGAGCTAAAGCCAGCTCTGAACAAGAGTGACGCGGTTATAAATAATTGTACTTTGATCCTGAAAAACTAAATCACGTGTTGGAAGACTGACTCACCTTTTGTGGTATTTGAAATAAACATTCCCTTGAAATTACAAAGGGTAGGGACGGCCCCTTGCTTTTCTAACGTAACCAACATAAACGGCCCACTCGACTGCACTTGGAAGGGCTTCCGTGTGCCACTGAAAGCACCCAATAACGTATCATTGGACCTTCTTCCATCAAAGACTCGAATCCAGTTTTGCAATCGTAAGGATGGCAAAGCAGCGAGTTGAAAGGTAATAAATTTCAAACGGATGTTGTGGCCATGTGGTGCTTTGATAACCCATCTGCAGTATGGGTAGTTCCCTGATAAATCAGAACTGCTGATGATTCCGCTGGAACCTTTCAGGTCAAAGGCACATGGAGTGGAATATGCGTCTATAATTATGAAAATTGACATGTTCATTTGATTTGTGAAAACCCGTGCGGTTTGAAATGTTTTGGAGAATTTCGTGGATTTTTTAAAAACCTTAGAAAATTAGATCCAGTAAAAAATCAACTCGAAGTAAGGGCAAAAAATCGGAAGTCCCCATTATTAAACTTCCACGAAATTTCCTGTCACACCGGTGGAGTGTATGTTACATAATGGTGTGTGCTTATGTGTCTACATACCCAGCGGACAGGAAGAGCTTTGAGCAAAAAGAGACTTGGCAGGTCGTAACTTTCCTACGGCTTAGGAAATTCAGTGAACGTGAAAATCTTGAAAATTAATCCTTAATCCTAAGGAAATAAAAATAGACCTACCTTTCACAACCCACATCAGTATTGCAATTAAAAGCCTTCTATCCATGACTATATCAAGCCAGGTTAAAAGTTAAAAATTTCGACATCTGCAAGGTAATTTCGGAAATGTTAAAAATTACATGCTTGATGTACATACGCCTAGAATAGATAATAATTTTCTTTTTTAAGTTTCAGAGAAACAAGGCGGTTTGCTAAAGAGCTTGAGGAAGACTAACTCTTCACGTAAATATAAATCCTCTAGGAGTATGGATTGCATGGATTGATGATCCGCTATTGGATCTGAGAAAACAAAAAAAGAAAATCCCTTTCGGGATCTGAAGGGTGTGGATTCTTAGTTTTCGAAAAAAAAAAAAAAACCCGCTCTCTTCAAATCTACCTACTGTTAGTGGTCTGTTCTAACGTCCACTGAATATTAACAAAGAACGCGGCGTGACTATTTTAGACCCCTACGCGTAAAATGTTGCCAGTTCTCTTGTTTGATTTTTTGTTATTTTTTCATTAAATATTAAGGTTTTTGTTTCATTTGTTATTTCTGTCCAAGAGAGACAGAGACAAACAGACAGACAGTGAGTCCTACTGTGAACATGAGCGTAAGATTTTGGCTAGGTCGGGTTCGCTTTATGTCAAAAGGACTGATAAAGGAGCACGCGTAATAAATATATTATCGATGTTTACTGTTTTACCGTCAGTTTCACGTCTACGCGACATTTGAATCAAAATAAAAAAATCACTCGACAACAGACTTCCGTCCTTTAAACAGCACTGCTACCTTAGTATCGGCGAACACGACTAGAATCGATCAAAGATAGCTATGAAAATGTCGATATTGATATCACTGAAAAACGTCCCACTCCAATTTTTCCTCTTCAGGCACGATGGCCGTCATAGTTTAAACAATTGCTCTTCACAATGCGCTTTCTGGCTAAACGTTTGGTTGGTGACGCTGTGATTGCGTTAATTAACAGTTCACTAACTCAGAACAATTTCCATCATACTAACACAAGCTGGATTGTTTCATCGTGGTCCCCTGTTAAAATCCTTCGTCACACCTTGTGAATAGCCAGATGACACGTCTCCCTGCCAGGTGGGATTAGTTTAGTTTGGGTTATGTTCAGTTTCAGTTTTGCTTGTTTAAAATATTTGTTTGAAGTATAGTGCCCCACAAGAGTCTAGCCGTGCTTAAATAAATTTCGATTGCCTTGGCAGAAAGAGGTGCACATACAGCTGCAAAATGAACTTGAAATTGGATGCGCTGAATTCATGATCAAAATATCAACTTGTTTTACGAAAACAAAAAGATATATTTTTCAAATTTTGCTTGGTTTCATTGTCGGGACCACAAATATTAACTTACCTTATTTTTCTTGTAAGCCCGACTATCACCAGAATTCAACGTTAAACTTTTGTAAGATATTGCTGTCAAGTTTGCCAATAACAAAGATGTTGTCACTTTTCAAATAAAACTTCACCCTGAGTAAAAAAACGTCATCCTCGTCAGGGTTTTATTAAAGACAACGAATGATTGTGTATTCTTACCCAACCAAAATGTGTCATTTTCCCACAATTTAGTTGCCTCTAGATCATACTACTTACGTAAGTGAATGATATTGGTAGCTATTTAATTAAATTATGCAGCTGATGGAACTTAGCCACCAATAGTCACTTATGATTGCTTATGTGCAAGTTTCGTGATGGCAGAAGGCATGCAACCGAAGGAAAATTGACGGGAAAACTGTTCAGTGCGTCAAGACTGTCATGGCAACTACGCTTAACATTAATAGGTGCCTAAAGGCCCGCTGGATGGTACCAATTTGGTCCATGCGATATGCTATCAACAACCCTAAAACTTAAATTTGTTGTACACGACACAACGTTCAATGACAAGAGTTTTGTACGATTGTTTGCACGCCAAGCAGCGTGTTCTATAAGCCAAAGTATAGTACAGACTCTAAATCGGCCTCATGTCACTGTTAATCTAACTCTACGAAACTGGCAAATTATATCTCGGGGTACAAATGGATTACAAACTTTCTTATTTCGACTCCTAGCGGCTGAATGCAACAGGCCCTCCGATCTCAATAAAATATTTTTATTAAGGCTCGCTCTACACCAGCGCGTTTTCAAAATCTTCCGTTTTGAACACGCCGAAAACGTAGCAAAATATTCTCATCCACGCTTGCTTTTTCGTACCGTTTCCACCTGTCCACACCAAAATGCTCAAAAATAATAAAAACGATTGGGAACTGGAGTTGCACATGTGTAGATGTTCGGATCGATGCCGTGATCAAAAAGTCTCCTTTTTGATCAGCGTTTTTTATCGTTTGAGTGTGAACCAAACTCAGGTGAAATTGTGACAAAAATAGGTGTTTACCGCATGAGTGTAGACGGGGTCTAAAATAATTTTAAAGAAAATATGTACCATGTGTAATTTACATGGTGCATATTGAAGACGATTTGGGAAGAAACACTGCAATACAGCGCAAGGTTTTGGCGCCCTTTTTCGTTATTTTCCGTTTAAGTAATTTACCTCGTGGATAGTGGAACTTCTTCTAGGGTAGACTGCGAGCACTCTCTCTTTTGTTCGAGAATCCGCGGGAAAGAACGCAAAAAACTCGCGCGATATTCGGAGGATTTTGCCCGCTCGCGCGCGACTCGCCCCTCGAATATCGTGCTCTCTGAGATTTTTGCGTTCTTCTCCTCGGATTCTCGAGCAAAAGAGAGATTTCTCGCAGTCTAGGGAGGCTAAAAGTGATTCTGTTTCATATTGTTTTGTTTCTGCTATACAAAGCCTTTACGTGTTTGGAACCATATTGCCAGTGACTTGCGCAAGTGCGCATGAAAACCGTCATGGGCGTAATTGTTTACGAAGTCACGCAAAGCGATTAAGCTCGAGTCTTCTTTGTGAAGAAAGGGCCTCAGGAAATGAAAGCTACCAAATCGAGTTAAAGAAAACAAACTGTTGAGAAATGGGTCAAAAATAAGGTCAATTTCGTGGGAGATGATCTCGGAAACTTGCGTGACACTAGGGTAAGTTGAAAATTGAAAATGTATCCTGTATTTGACGAAGAGACGGTTTTATTTCAGTCTGCATTTTGTACCCAGTCTGCAGTCTGCATTTTATACCTAGTCTGTATTTCATACCCAGTCTGCAGTCTGCATTTTATACTGACCGGTTCTCATACTCGACCACCATTTTCAACTAACAATCTGACCCGGGGAATCCAACCAGAAAATATATATTCACTGATGCAAAATCAAACCTAATCCGCGAACTCAATGGAACTCATCGAACTCAATCGAACCTAATAATCGAAGCTAATCGAACTAATCGAACCCATTCGAACGTTCGATTTGGTTCGATTAGCCCAATTTTTTTGTGAGGGTTCGATTCTTCAAGACGTGATATTATACAAGGTCAAGTTTTCCATTTTTTTTATGGTAATATTGAACCTTGTCTGCATGTGCTTTGAATAAACGTGCAAACCAGCCTATACGAAACCCAAGAGGGCCTCTTGATGAATGTGACATGTATAAGTCGACAAATCAAATAAAACCTACGCAAAACATTTCATGCATTTCATTATAAGTATTTGTTAAGTCTACACCGGGATAATCCTCCAAATTTTCACTTATAGCATTTGTTTTTCTGCTATGCAACAATGCATGAAAGTAGTTTTACAAACTGTATCTTGTTTGTGAACAGTAAAACAAGTTTTCTCCAGCATACAGCACCCTCAAGCAGTTTAAGGCCTGGGTTAGGGGCTTTTAAGAGGGAAAATGGTTTACTCGAGATAACTTCAACAAATTGAATGACACTGAACTGAAATTTGGCAGATAAAAAAGTCTTATCATTCTTAACGTTTCTAAGCATAATAAATAGTGCTATAGATCACGTGACATGTCACATGATCGTTTTCGTGGAAAAAGCAAAGATTTGACTGATAGGCGACGGTTTTAAGAGAAAACATAAAAAAAAAAAACGCGTTTCTAATAAAGATTGAATATCTCCAGCCCTTCACGGTTTGGAATGATCGTCCATTGTTTTCGAGAAAAAAATTTGTCAGGTCAAAGGTCATTTCTTAGTCCACAATTCAACCTTTGATTGTTAATTTCTCCAATTTAAAAACTTGAGGACAGTCATTCCAAACGTAGAATGTTCAATATTTTAAACCTACTTCGGAAACACTTATTCAGTTATCTATACAACAAAAATTCGCCGCCGTATCGCCGATTTACGAAATTTTAACATTTTTGTCACGTGATCAAAATTATACGTTAAAGCAAAAGAAAACGTCGAGTTTTATATTCAGGGAAAATTTCATCCTGTTCTAGGCAGACAAACCGAAGATAAAGGGGATCATTCATAATTTATGAACACTCTTCAAACCCAGGCCTTAAACTGCTTGAGACCGACCCAATTTCTGACTTTGGGGAACTACCAACTTTCAAACGTGGCCTTTTTACTACATGAAGCTTTACTTGGGGACAACCAACAAGAATATTTAACGATAATACTTCAAATATCCCAAGATCGTCTTCCGACCTTTAAAAGGGATATTTGTTTGAACTAACACGGTCTGATCCTTCCGGGATTCTTTAGCTGAATGTTTAGGTCGCAGAACATCTTAGAGCACAAATCCCTATCCCTCGAATTTACCAGCTGCTTTGGTTTTACCAAACTCCTTTACCCTCCCTTATTTTAAAAACGGAAGGATTGATTCTGCCACGTTACTAATGTTTTTGGTGAAAAACAACT
Organism: Pavona decussata; assembly: GCF_977016875.1. Classification (NCBI taxonomy): domain Eukaryota; kingdom Metazoa; phylum Cnidaria; class Anthozoa; order Scleractinia; family Agariciidae; genus Pavona; species Pavona decussata. The sequence goes on along the minus strand of NW_028145657.1, from coordinate 1,331,625 downwards.
AATAAAACGCTAGTTTTTTTTTTTCACGATTCCGTCTGATTTCTGTAGCTTCCCCCGCTGCCGTGTTTAGAAGAGTGTTAATATTGTTCCCTTTCCCACGCAGTCGTTTTTAGGGGAGACGAGGGGGCTATGATTTCTGAGGCGATGTAAGGCTTTCGGAACAGATGTTTACCAAAATGAACCATTGGGTTCCTTTGTTTAGTTCGTTGGTTCTAGCACTGACGATCAAAATTTTTGCTTCCTGGACAATATCGGACCTTGAATATATCAATATCAAGCGGCTTGTATTTGAGGCGAGGCTGTATGTTTTACACCTTCAAAAGGTTTGATACAGATACGGAATCAGCAAAACTGTATCAACGTTCACTTAATTAATGTCGTCTTTACTATGTTAAGATTTCAGATGTCAGAGAGAATCTGCTGTTTATTGAACACATGGTTATCCACGTTTTCTCAATTTCACACTCACAATCAAAAGCGAGAAATATTATTAGCACCTACGGACAATGATAATTTGTTGCAATCGTTTCTGATTCATCCAGAGGATGATTTGGTTCCAGTTTAAAATTTTTGCCCAAAGTTGAGAGCCCGTGTCGACTCAGCCGGAGTGCAAACAACTAAAAATAAATAATGTAGCTGATATAGAACACAAAAGACGCACTTTGTTTCCTCGTGTTCACCCAAAGTCTGATCGTGAAAAGGCCTTGCAGCGTTAAACATATATAAACATAAATTCTATAGCATATAAGCTATAGAACTTTTCTTAGCGATGCCATGAAAGGACTACTAACAACCTCTCTCATAACTGAGGCCTCTCCGCTTTTGCAAACCAGATTTGTTGCTGTCAGAGAAATATCAAAAAATCTCCTCGACACCGAGATGGAGAAATGGTCAAACATCAAACAAGATTTCCGTTGATCGACACATGTACAGATGTCAGTCAGTTTGTAGAATACCTTGGTCTTTTATTGCTACCTTTTGTTATGCGTAGAAACATTATTTATTAAGGCTACAGTGATAGCCTCATACTTGTGATTCAGAACCTGTTACGTGTTATGTTTTGAACAGTTATTTGTGTAACACATATTTGGAAAAGTTAACTTACAGTTTTGTTCAAGATCATGATTCGGAATGACTCCCTCTCTTTTAAATCTGCCAAGTCTTGTGGTCTGTAATAAAATACGCTGAAAGCGCTGTCCACACTCATGGAGCGGACTGAGGCTAATTCATTTTTTTCCTGTTGCACTAGCTGAAGACGCAATATTTTAATTAAATTTTTCAATTAAGTTTATTAATGTTAAAAGGATCCACAGGTCGCATAATTCTCTTTCCACTTTACGTCAAGACTCGAAAGCAGAAAAAAATTGGCATTTCTGGGCAGCCTACTTAATATTAGTTCCAGTTGATATTCCTCTTGCCTGGTTTTTACATAAAACAGTGTAATATGTGTTTATCATTATTGGATGCTTTGTAAAATGTGTTGGCTTTTGTAAGAATTGTTTCCAATTTCTGCACGCTCTCTTACACCTGTGACACAGAATGATTGTGTTAAGGTGGATGAAACCGGTTTCGAGAAGTTTCCAGCACTTAAACTTTGACGGATCAATACTACTGCAAAAATGATATCAAACAGATGCGTAATTATTGCAGAACAAGTTATAGTTGTTTATTCGACTTTATAGGTTACCAAAATAAGCAAAAAGGCCAGTAAGCATATTCGAACTGAAGCCATTAACAGCAAGTAAATTCGAGTAATGCATTACAGGTGGAAGACTACTTGTTTTGTTTTTATTTATTTTGTTTTTTGGTATTTGAATCGGGAAGACCAGGATACATATTTTGCAACTAGAATGGGACAAGGGGCTTTTGTAGTTCGTGAGATAAAGGCAAAAATAACTGCATTTGAACTTCATTACCCTTACGTAAGTGTTGTCGAGTTTCTGTCACCACAAATTAAAATCCACTGCTGTGTCACGTGAGCAGTCGGGTTTTTTTTTTTTCAAAAATCAGTTTCAATTTGCTCTTTTCCCAGTTTCGTTTCACTTTAATACCTTCGCGAAAACGTAAGAAAATTTCTTCTCCATTCATTTCGTCGGCAAAGAAGCCAAACGGTAAAAAAATCTTGTCAAAGTTCGCTGGCAAAGAAGCCAACAGGGTAAATAATCCGGAATAAAGCTATCCTCTCCAAATTGCAGAATTATTGACTCCAAAAGAAAAGGGTGCATGGTGATATAAAGCCAAATTTCGCTTTAAGAAAATCTCGATTTTTGTGACAAACATTTAGCCGTTAATTAGAATAGAAGAAATTGATTATTATTCTAAATATAGTACTGTTCCAATTTTCGGCGTTTGCTAACGACTCTGTGTATAATATTGATCCCATGCAATCTCCGCCGTTAGTTAATGGTTAAAAATGGGTTCGAAGATACTACCGTTCTGAAATTTCGCCCTTACTAAACGGGCAAAATACGGGATCAGTATATAACAGTGTGCCCATTTGTCGGCGTTAATTAGTTGCTAAAATTCGGCTCTGTACACAACCGTCTGTCCAATTTTCGCGACTAACATTTAGCTTAGATATTGAGTGGTCCAGTATACTCCATTAATTAACGGCCAAGCACTGGTTTCGTAAATATATATGGTAGTGTGTCCATTTTTCGCCTTTAAATAACAGCTAAAAATTGTTTCAACATAATTGAGCGAATCCAATATTCGCCATTAAACGGCTAAATACTGGATCAATATTGAACACTGCGTCCAATGTTCGCCGTTAAGTAACAACGAAAAATACGGGTATGTATATTAGCCTGTCTCCAATTTTCCGCCGTTAATTATCGGTTTATTATGGGATCAGTCCAAAACTGTGCCCAATTTTCGCCGTTATTTGGTTGACTGGCACCGGTCTTCAGCACATTCCAACTTTGACGGATTAATACTACCACTCTCCATCAATTGATACAACAATAATTATATCAGGAAAAATGTCCTATTATTGCTGAACAAGTTATGATTGTTTTCTCGACTTTATAGGTTCAGTTACCATAGCAGCCATAGAAAAAAACTGTTAAAAACAGCCATAATTTTAGCTTCAGGTGAACATAACTTACAACTGAGCTTGGTCATCCCCCTTTTTTATTATTGAATTGTAATCAGCATGTCAATACGCAATTTGTTTTCAAATTCAAAAAAGAAATTGTTTAAGAAGTGTTTTAGAGCCACCTTAAATTATCGAATCCCTCTCTTCAATTGTTTTTTAAATTTGAAAAAAGTTTCCTATTTATATGTGATTACAATTCGGTAGTAAAAAAAAAGAAACAAACAAACTAGGACTCACTAAGGTCGGTTTTATTTATATTTACCTGAAGCTAAAATGAGGGTTGTTTTAAACAGGTTATATTATTGCTATGGTAACCTATTTTGTCGCGAAGAGGACCATACCTTGCTTAGCAATGTTTAGTCATTTGTTTGATACAATTGTTGTAGTGATCAAATTATAACTGAAAAAAGTTCTGGAAACTATTCTGAGCCACCTTAAGTAGTGGAGGCTACAGTGATCGGATCAGAACGTAGCTGTGTGTCGAATTTTCGCCGTTATACGTTAATTAAGGACTGTGAGGAAAAGGATGGAAGAAGTTGGCTACCACTATAATCACTCACTCCCACGCTTGAGTATCCTTACTTATTTCTCAGAAAACACGCACATGTACGAAAAAAAAGTTACAAAGATCTACTGACTACCCTGTATATTTATCTCTCGATTTCAGAGACGATAATGCTCATTTCCCTTACGTTTCAGCCCTCGGGTATTTTTTTTAAGGAACATTTAATCTTATGCCGTGGTAGCAAGGGAATGACGCAAAATGCTTTTAAACTTTTTCCCCAGAAGTTTATCTTGCTTTGTTGCCAAACGCTTTCCCCGCCCGGCTCATTTTGATTGAATCGAATGCCATGCATATATCGGTCGCTGCTGAATAAAAATGCTGATTTTCGCTTTGTCAGATCGCTACTCACAAAAGATGCTGTCAGTCTCTTTTACTTCTACACCGACTCCATAATGCCAGTGGCCCTATTTACATCAGACAGAAATGTATTTACTTACAGACAGACTAATTATAATTTGCAGGACAATTGAACAATACTGCAGATACAAACTTCTGCGTTTTGAAACGAAAACGGTTATGTATGGACGGCGCCTTAAATGTATCAACCATTAAAACGCTCCAACATCCAAACATTAAACATTTAAAGGTGACGTCAGCGATATCTTTGTAGAATATATTTTATCTTTTAAAAAATATAGTCAATTACACTTGAACAGTGTACCGGTGCATGAATTGAAACGGGTCATTTTTTCTTGTCGCTGTCTTCATCTTCTTTTATGGTTGTTATAGTTGCAATGGCTCCAAACAGATATGCTGGTACAACATCTTGGTTGTTTACTGTTATGTCCCAAGTGGGATAAAGCTGAAATGCCGGTCGCTTGATCTCTCCCAGGGACGAACCACTCTTGGAATCTTTCAGTTTAATTGTCTTGCCAAATTCGAATCTAAACCGATCGGTGCGAGCAATTTCATCGCCTTTCGAATTCTTAACTATGAAAACCTCTTTGGTAATTCCCGAGCCACTCCAACTGTACTCAATCTTGTAGCTTGTGGCATTTTCCTTCCATTGTTCCTCGATGTCGTACTTGGCCGTCCAACTCCAAGCTTTCTTCGTAATCACGACCGCTATCTCGTCGTCGTTGTTCAACATGTAAACAGTCCATTTTGAAAAACACGACATACACTTCCTCGCATGTCCTATCTCGTCTTCGCTTCCAGGCGTTAGATAAAGCATATCCTTGTAAATGTCTATGCCTTTGGGCCGCCGAGCAAGATAATGAGCCGGTAACTCGAACTTTTTAGTGGTGTATTTCAGATTCTTTTCAGCCACGTATTTCTTGATGCCGAAGCCCACCGCGAGGCCGATAATTAAGATTATTACGACAAGAACTGCCCCAATGCAAAGTACCTTTCGGTTGATGTAATACTTGCAGTCAGGCATCTTTAACAAAAGAATTAACGTGTGCTTTGGACGAATTTAAGTCTATTCTGTCACTTTAAAGAGCGTTGTTCGAGTCAAGGTTGCACAGATGCAGAATTGTAGACGTCATGAATTTGATGCTATGCGGAAAACAAAGCACCGCCTCCCCATTTTGAATAAATTTAACGCTAGGGTTCTGGGCTTGCACTGAACTAGTCATCCAGACGAAAAGTACAAAAATTGACGATCCAACCTCGGTAAAATTAAAAGAAGAAACGTATGTCTTACTCTTTATTTCACTGATAGTTTATAGTGCACAGATTTAAAGCGTGCATATTCCACAGACCCTATATTAGACACGTGAATAATACGTCAAGCCTCTAAGCCGTCACCCTCTACTAAGCAGTCACTTATCAAATTGGACAACAGTGCGATGTTTTGACACGGCGATTAAAAACGGCTGATAAAACGAATGATTTCGTTCGTTTTTTCAGTTTCAGAACGAATGCTACAAGTTGGGCAGATATACCTGCATGGATCCGATGCGGTTGGCATCCACAGCTTACATTCAGACCCTTTTTATGTGACCGCTTACATTGTAGTCAACCTCAAGAAAAAGTGTCTCCGATCCTTCAGGTAGATACTCACAACGAACCTGAAGACCATAGTAACTTGTTTCCTCTTGATTAGGACTTTTCTGCGGTTCATAGGCTTCTTAATAATTAGCTCATGACTACTGATTCAGCCAAGTTGTTCTAACCGGCAAACGTCAACCGTTTACACCGTAAATGGTTTTTCTTTCGTATTTGGCGTTGCCGTTGTTGCTGACAATAAAATACATCTGATCCATTCAGTTGTTGCATTCTAGATCGATATTTTGCCCTATTACATGCTAAATTTTAGAATACCTCTTTTAACAGGTCAGGTTTGACTGTATAAAACATTTTTTCCACAAGGTAGCAAGTTTCGCTCCCTTTTCAGTTCGACCCCTACATTTCGAGATCGACCCTCAAGCGAAACAAATTAAAGCAACGAGTGCGTTAACAAAACAGTTCCGAAAGCAGTTTCCATTTCCATTTTTTTTATTTGATATACAGTCGGACCTCTATTAAGCGGCCACCTTTTAAGCGGCCACCCTCCATTAAGCGGCCACTTTCCAAAGTCCCGAATTATTATTTTGTCAGTGAAGTGCTGTATTCAATACCTCTATTCAACGGCCAACCTCTATTAAGCGGCCAGTTTTTGAAAAAGTCCCCAGGGTGGCCGCTTTATAGAGGTCCAACTGTACATTAACCATTTTAGTTCACTACATATCGTAGGCTTTCCGGTTTGCTAAGAACTGCCTGTAACATTCGTATCAAATCGGCGAGAATTGCATGAGAACTGAGATCACCAAGTTAAGGCATAACTCTGTACAAGCTGGTGCGGTCAATTTAGAAAGTTTGTTGTTGAAAGCTGGTTTTGTGTGCAATATCCTTAATTACCCTTGTTGAATAGTACCTTTGAGTGTGACGCAAGAGGCACGGATAACTCAAGCCACGCGCGTACGCGTGCTTCGCGAGGGTATACCGCTGTGTCAAGAGCCGGTGCGACTACAGTTACAACAGAGGGGTGTCACTTGATTACCGAGCCGTTGCCCAAGCCGGAGAAAACCTTCAGGGATGTTTATTTCACTAGACACCATGGGGGAAAGGCTGCCGATTAGTTGTGTTTCTGCATGTTAGAATTAGAAGAACCTCAGTAACTCAAACTCCACATAAGAAATCTCGAATAAAAAACAGTCTGCAAAGTTTGTTTTTTAAAGCATGAAAACTATTTACAACGCCAAAAAAAAATTATATGATTGAAATACTTAACAAAAAAGCACAGAACGTTTTCTAAAACACACATTGACTCGTTGCAACATATAGCTATATATATGGGATTATAATTAGGACCCAATCGTTTTCTTTTCTTGCTATTTCACTACAGGAAAAGTACAGCCCATTGTTCCCGACATCTGTCAGGATGGCCGAGCGGTCTAAGGCGCCAGACTCAAGGTTGCAATACCTTCCCATTACGCAATGGGATCGGGTGTTCTGGTCTCCGAATGGAGGCGTGGGTTCGAATCCCACTCCTGACAGTGTAATCTTTTTTATTTTTTGCTTTCTTTTTCCAATGTTGTGTTCACCTTTAAGTACTGATGCAAGAGCCGGACGCGGAATACCCCTACCCACGCGTGCTTCGCAAGGGTTCATCCACGTCAAATCCGGCGCGACTGCACTTATAATACAGGAGTGTCACTTAATTTTCAGGGATGTTTATTTCACTGGACACGGGACACCAGGGAGAAAGGCTGCCGTTAGTTGTTTTTCTGCACATTAGAATTATAACTGACTCAAACTCCACATAAGTAATGTCGTATAAAAACATCGTCTGCAATCTTTTTATTAAAGCATGAAAACTATATATTAACAACGCGAAAATATAACATGACTGAAATCCCGGGAAACAGACGGGGATGCTCGTCGTCTCGCTTAGGGGTGTAAATTTTGGATTTTGGTCTCGCTTAGGGTGTTCCGGGCAAAGCGCCAATATTTTAAGCCGCCAAGGTCTTGCTTAGGGTTCCGTGAAGAAACACAGAATTACGCGAAGAGAAACAGAAGTCAAATTTTCTTTTTAACTTGTTTTGTTTACCGCATTAGGGGTCAAAATTTGCTCAAGCCACGCCCAGATTGGTCTCCTTTTGGGGTCACAAAAAGCTTGAGCCACGCCCTTTAGGGGTTAAATTCAAAATTTCCGACGAGCATCCCCGTCTGTTTCATATGGGAGTCCCCCCCCCCCCCCCCCGGGACTGAAATACTTGTCAAAGAAACACAGAACGTTTTCTAAACACACATTGACTCGTTGCAACATATAGCTAAATCGAGTTGGGATTGGGACCCACAGTCAACTCTTGCCTTGCGGACATTCTCGTCCCCTTGCGGACCCCTCGCTATTACGGGCACCCTGATAATACGGACAGCAGCTAAATCCCGGGCAAAAATAAATTAGAGACGTTTGACTGACTAAATTCCCACCATTACGGACTGTCGTTATTAAGGACACTAACTTGCGGTCCCGAAGGTGCCCGCAATAAAGGGAGTTGACTGTAATTCTTTTCTTTCTATTTTGTCCTACAGGAACAGTACAGCCGTGATAATGTAGAGAGTCTTCTCACCATCTGTCAGGATGGCCGAGCGGTCTATAAAGGCGCCAGACTCAAGGTTGTAATACCTTCCCATTACGCAATGGGATCGGGTGTTCTGGTCTCCGAATGGAGGCGTGGGTTCAAATCCCACTCCTGACAGTGTAATCTTTTTTACTTTTTTTATTTCTTTTTCCAATGTTGTGTTTAAACCGGGAGTCACTGCACAAGCTAGGTAAATTCTGGTCAGCCGGGTGAGTGTAGTCCGGAGTAGGACTGTTTGAGGACTGACATTTCGACAACCTGAGCGGAAGTCGTCATCAGAGTCACGTGATTTGTGAAAAGATGGTGTTTGGTCTCTGCTTAGGTCAACGAAATCAAGGATGTTATTGGTCACCTTTCAGTTAAAGATGTTTTTTTTTTTTTAACACCAAGTGGCTACTTCCGAACGGAAAACGTGTTGCTGATATACGTGATCTGGCAACTGATCATTTGCAAATGATAGAACAAGGTGACCAGCATTGCTCCGAGCCTCCGTCCCTCCCCTTCCCCCATACTCTCCCTAAATCCACCCTCTCCCGGCAAAACACTCAAACAGGTTGCAGTTAATGACTGAATAATGATCACCTAAGTCTTTCAAAATAAAACCAATTTTAATTGCAATTGTGCAACACTAATTCCTATATTATAGGCTAATTACTGCATGGGAGCAAGGGAGGCAAATGGAATGCTCTCTTTTTTACACATCCACTCTACGTGTCCTTCTTCAGATCGATAAACGTCCAGCATCTAAGACTAAGCTCTGTGTTACTGTTTGCCCTCATAACAATAGGCCATTTCCGAGTTGCTGTGAACCTCATTATGAAAGCCAGGCTAAGTGCAGACCCTGCTCTTAGCCAGGTTCAAACCAACTTGGAAATGGCAGGCCATTTAGGTGAATGTTTGGTAAATCATGGTTCGTATCATTTTAACCATACAACCTTCAAAAGTATTATTTGGTCAAAACATAAGTCACGACAATTCAGGAAATGATCATCAAAGATAACATTTCTTGATTCTCCCAACTAGTGTCAAAAGAATATTAAATGATAAAAGTGAGGAGAAGATGCGTGTGGATACTAGTGGGGCTTTTAAAAAGAGTTACAGATATCACGAGAAAAAAAGACTAGGTGAGAGAAGTAAATATCACGGTACACCGTCGTTAGTATAAATCTGGAGAAACATTACGATAGAATTTGTTTGAATCAACAGTAGAAACTAACTATCAAGAACGAAACAAAAACAACTGCTTACACAGCTCAACACAACAAAATTTGGCGCCTATGTGTTTCATGTCACCGGAACGTTACTAGGCCACTGTTCGAAATACTATTGAGGTAATATTAACTCAATCCACTCCATTCCCAACCTCGTACCCGTAGTCCTCAGGCTCCTTGGCCAGCAGTTGGTCGTCAGGGGAGACTCTTGGGATTCCCCCAAAGTTGACGCTCTGTCCCTAATGACGTACCCAGAGTCCTCAGGCTTTTTGGCCAGCGGTTGGTCGCCAGGAGAGACTCTGGAGAATTCGCCAAAATGTAATTTTTTTGATTGTCTGCCCCTTAACGGCTTCCATTTTATTTACCACAGAAACCCTGCGGTAATAAAATTCCAGTTCCCCAGAGTCTCTCCTGGCGACCAACCGCTGGTCAAAAAGTCTGAGGAATCAGGGTACAAGATTCTGGCTTTGAATCCGTGAGAACGTCGAATGTCATAAAACTGATTTTCGAAAATCTGCCGGCCGATCTTGGCCATATAGTACGTTCGTCCTTTTCCCGGGAAGCTCCATGCTACCTGAAGCCTGTCATAAAACTTGTTTCTACGTCAAGTCAGCGGACAACCCAGTCGCAGAGAAGATGGAGATCAATACAGTTTTGACAAGTTGTTTTCTTGTTTATCTTGACCCTATGACAAGTTAAAGTCAAATGGCTGAAATTTCTTTCTAAAAGCAGCGGCCATCTTCTTTTCGTCGTCTCCAGAAACTTTACAGGCTTTCCAGTCCACTCTGTCGGCCATGTTCAGGAGACAGGGACTGGCCACAACTTCTCTGCGGAAGAGACGAAAAGAGAGAAGAAGTAAGATAAGGTGCGTAAATGGTGTGACACTTTGAACTGTAGTTTCGAGAGAGAAGATCCTAGTGACCATTGCCAGAAATTAATGGAAAGTCATTTCTTAAAATGGGCTGCCGTCATCTCAAGAAATAGACGAAACATTTCTAGCGATCGCAACTTAGACTTCAAGGAAAAACAGCAACAACAACTGCAAACAAACAAACAGAACAAAACGATCAACGATTAGAACAGGAAATCTACGGTGCATGTAAAATACTGGACAAGATTGTACCTCTTAAACTAAAATTAATCACTTCTGCTCCTTTTGCAAAACAACTCTCAATTGTAAAATAAAGTCATGCTTGTCAGACAGAGGTAGCAACAAGAAATTTATAGTGGGCTACCAGCCATACTGCTATTAGGGATTTTCAGATTTGAGTCAAGTACGAGTACGAGTTTTCCAATCTAGTTTGCGTGGTTTAGATAACCGCTTGTCACACCAATCTTGTTTCTAGGGACTCCTTTGCTGCTGGTAAACAACGGGAAGGAGTGAGTTCTGGGAATGCGACTGATTTGTAATTTGAAAGTCGTACTCGTACTCAATCTCGTCCTCGTGCTCTGATCTGAAGGTCCCTTTTTCCAGAAATAGACAGCCACTACTGGGAACAGAGGGAGAGATATATTCCGAGAGGAATCCTAGTCTGGCTTGGTGGCATACCTCCCGGAAAAAGGATATTATGAGTAAACGATTCAATCATCTGATGCTTATTTGACGTTCTAAACCCTAAGCTGCTATCATGCATGTGCCATGAAGCACATGTGAAATATTGTTTGAGCGCTACCTGCCAAATTGTAGAGGCATCTTGTGTGACACTCGGTGAAGCAGCCGCTCGCCGTTATCAAACTCCGCGACAAAATAAGGCGCTCCTATTGGTACAACCTGGGAAAACAAACAACATATTTACTTGTTAAGATATGTTGATATTGTTGATGTTTGATGTTCAGTCTTAATCCTCAGCCCCAAACTAAAAAAGAAATATGATCAGTGATTGCCGGCAAATAATTGCCTCTTGCAGCAAAATAAGAAAACAAATAATAAAAGTTATCGCACACACGACGGAGAATTTTAGATGGCAACTGGGCCACGTTGGAACAAAAAGTCGGAAAAACAAACATGTTTGGTAAGCGCTCAAATGAACCCGTACTATATACCTACCGTTTCGGAGTGAAATCTATGTAATGAACTGTCGTTGCTCTCCCCTGTATAAGTTTTTTTTTTTTACATTTTTAAGACACAAACAGAAGGGTCAGAGTATCCATTTTAAGATTTTTAACCTGTTTGAGTTCTGT